>NW_027508197.1:300000-435580 GCF_051348905.1 Ranitomeya variabilis
TGTAGCGTGTAGCGTGTAGTGTGTAGCGTGTAGGGTGTAGGGTGTAGAGTGTAGCGTGTAGGGTGTAGAGTGTAGCGTGTAGGGTGTAGGGTGTAGAGTGCAGAGTGTAGGGTGTAGAGTGTAGCGTGTAGAGTGTAGGGTGTAGAGTGTAGGGTGTAGAGTGTAACGTGTAGTGTGTAGGGTGTAGCGTGTAGCGTGTAGGGTGTAGCGTGTAGCGTGTAGGGTGCAGGGTGTAGAGTGTAACATGTAGCGTGTAGGGTGTAGCGTGTAGCGTGTATGGTGTAGCGTGTAGCGTGTAGTGTGTAGCGTGTAGGGTGTAGGGTGTAGAGTGTAGCGTGTAGGGTGTAGAGTGTAGCGTGTAGGGTGTAGGGTGTAGAGTGCAGAGTGTAGGGTGTAGAGTGTAGCGTGTAGAGTGTAGGGTGTAGAGTGTAGGGTGTAGAGTGTAACGTGTAGTGTGTAGGGTGTAGCGTGTAGCGTGTAGGGTGTAGCGTGTAGCGTGTAGGGAGCAGGGTGTAGAGTGTAGCGTGTAGGGTGTAGAGTGTAACGTGTAGCGTGTAGGGTGTAGTGTGTAGGGTGTAGGGTGTAGAGTGTAACGTGTAGCGTGTAGGGTGTAGCGTGTAGCGTGTAGGGTGTAGGGTGTAGAGTGTAGCGTGTTGCATGTAGGGTGTAGAGTGTAGCGTGTAGAGTGTAGCGTGTAGCGTGTAGCGTGTAGAGTGTAGCGTGTAGGGTGTAGAGTATAGTGTGTAGCGTGTAGGGTGTATGGTGTAGAGTGTAGAGTGTAGCATGTAGCGTGTAGCGTGTAGAGTGTAGCGTGTAGGGTGTAGAGTGTAGCGTGTTGCATGTAGGGTGTACAGTGTAGCGTGTAGCGTGTAGAGTGTAGGGTGTAGAGTGTAGCGTGTAGCGTGTAGAGTGTAGGGTGTAGAGTGTAGCGTGTTGCGTGTGGAGTGTAGCGTGTAGCGTGTAGGTTGTAGAGTGTAGCGTGTAGCGTGTAGGGTGTAGGGTGTAGCGTGTAGCGTGTAGAGTGTAGAGTGTAGCGTGTAGCATGTAGAGTTTAGAGTGTAGCGTGTAGGGTGTAGAGTGTAGCGCGTAGCGTGTAGGGTGTAGGGTGTAGAGTGTAGCGTGTAGCGTGTAGTGTACGGTGTAGAGTGTAGGGTGTAGCGTGTAGGGTGTAGAGTGTAGCGTGTAGCGTGTAGCGTGTAGGGTGTAGGGTGTAGATTGTAGCGTGTAGGGTGCAGGGTGTAGAGTGTAGCGTGTAGGGTGTAGAGTGTAACGTGTAGCGTGTAGGGTGTAGCGTGTAGCGTGTAGGGTGTAGGGTGTAGAGTGTAACGTGTAGCGTGTAGGGTGTAGCGTGTAGCGTGTAGGGTGTAGCGTGTAGCGTGTAGTGTGTAGCGTGTAGAGTGTAGGGTGTAGAGTGTAGCGTGTAGGGTGTAGCATGTAGCGTGTAGGGTGTAGGGTGTAGAGTGTAGAGTGTAGCGTTTAGGGTGAAGCATGTAGGGTGTAGGGTGTCGGGTATAGCGTGTAGGGTGTAGGGTGTAGCGTGTATGGTGTAGAGTGTAGCGTGCAGAGTATAGCGTGTAGGGTGTAGCGTGTAGCGTGCAGAGTGTAGCGTGTAGGGTATAGAGTGTAGCGTGTTGCGTGTAGGGTGTAGAGTGTAGCGTGTAGCGTGTAGAGTGTAGAGTGTAGAGTGTAGCGTGTAGCGTGTAGAGTGTAGGGTGTAGAGTATAGCGTGTAGCGTGTAGGGTGTAGGGTGTAGAGTGTAGAGTGTAGCATGTAGTGTGTAGCGTGTAGAGTGTAGCGTGTAGCGTGTAGAGTGTAGGGTGTAGCGTGTAGCGTGTAGCGTGTAGAGTGTAGGGTGTAGAGTGTAGCGTGTAGCGTGTAGAGTGTAGAGTGTAGCGTGTAGGGTGTAGAGTGTAGCGTGTAGCGTTTAGGGTGTAGGGTGTAGAGTGTAGCGTGTAGCGTGTAGAGTGTACGGTGTAGAGTGTAGGGTGTAGCGTGTAGGGTGTAGAGTGTAGCGTGTAGGGTGTAGCGTGTAGGGTGTAGAGTGTAGCGTGTAGCGTGTAGCGTGTAGGGTTAAGCTACACACTACACACTAAACACAAAAAGAAAAGGATATGCAAACCAATGGGATCCACGTTAAATAGTCAATTTTATTGTACAAAAATAGTAATCCACAAACAGAACCAGGCAAAACATACATTTAAAAACATTTAAAACACTAGTATGGCTGAATAGGCCATAAGTAATTTTACCCGAGGGAATGAAGGAAGCTAATACTTTACAGCATATGTGAGACAGGAGAAATAACCAGAGAGAAAAAATTGCTAGGTATGCGGGTACACCAATCTTAGTCAAATCTACATATAAGAAGCCTATTGTTTACTGCCAACTGTGACCCCCTGAGTACTATGACAGGAAACATATACTCCAGCCTAGTATCTGGAAGAAGTACATCATGGATCCTATTTTGTTCAACACAGCATGCGTGCGCACAGTTGGTAAGCAAATGAAAGCAGACCCCTATAGAAAGGTAATCAGGGAAATAGGTATGCTGCAGTACTACAAAATCCTAGTTATTTGGATAAATGTATGCATACAGACGCCTTGTGGAAATACAAAGAATCAGGATCCATTGTCCTAAGGCTTGGAAAAATGCCAGGCCATGCATGAAGTAAATAGGTGTAATTCCATAGCAGTTGTAAAGATAAGTTACCCAAGTCCTGTCCCTCGGGAAAAAAACAAAGGAAGCCTTAACCCCACGCGTATCGACGCTGCTCAAGCGTCTTCATCAGAGGAAAAATTGACACCCTACACGCTACACGCTACACTCTACACCCTACACAATACACGCTACTTGCTACACCCTACATGCTACACTCTACACGCTACACGCTACACCCTACACGGTACACGCTACTTGCTACACCCTACATGCTACACTCTACACGCTACACGCTACACGCTACACCCTACACCCTACACCCTACACGCTACACGCTACACCCTACACCCTACACCCTACACGCTACAATCTACACGCTACACGCTACACACTATACGCTACACGCTAGACGCTACACTCTACACGCTACACGATACACGCTACACCCTACACGCTACATCCTACACTCTACACCCTACACCCTACACGCTACACGCTACACGCTACACCCTACACGCTACACCCTACACTCTACACCCTACACCCTACACGCTACACGCTACACGATACACCCTACACGCTACACCCTACACTCTACACCCTACACGCTACACCCTACACGCTACACGCTACACTCTACACGCTAAACGCTACAGCTTATACCCTACACTCTACACCGTACACCCTACATGCTACACTCTACACCCTACACGCTACACTCTACACCCTACACGCTACACCCTACACTCTACACCCTACACCCTACACACTACACGCTACTCGCTACACTCTACACCCTACACGCTACACTCTACACTCTACTCCCTACTCTCTACACGCTACACTCTATACCCTACACTCTACACGCTACGCGCTACACGCTACACACTACACACTACACGCTACACTTTACACTCTACACGCTACACACTACACGCTACACGCTACACTCTACACCCTGCACCCTACTCTACATGCTACACGCTACACGGTACATGATACACGCTACACCCTACACGCTACACGCTACACCCTGCACGCTACACGCTACACTCCACACCCTACACGCTACACCCTACACCCTACTCCCTACACTCTACACGCTACACGCTACACCCTACACCCTACACTGTACACCCTACACCCTACATGCTACACTCTACACTCTGCTCCCTACTCTCTACACGCTACACTCTATACCCTACACTCTACACGCTACGCGCTACACGCTACACACTACACGCTACACCCTACACACTACACTTTACACTCTACACGCTACACTCCACACTCTACACACTACACTCTACACCCTACACCCTACACCCTACTCTACATGCTACACGCTACACGCTACATGCTACACCCTACACGCTTCACCCTACACCCTACACGCTACACGCTACACTCTACACCCTACACTCTACACGCTACACGCTACACGCTACACGCTACACTCTACACGCTAAACGCTACAGCTTATACCCTACACTCTACACCGTACACCCTACACGCTACACTCTACACCGTGCACGCTACACCCTACACCCTACATGCTACACCCTACACTCTACACCCTACACCCTACATGCTACACTCTACACCCTACACCCTACTCTACATGCTACACGCTACACGGTACATGATACACGCTACACCCTACACGCTACACGCTACACCCTACACGCTACACGCTACACGCTACAATCTACACCCTACACGCTACACCCTACACCCTACTCCCTACACTCTACATGCTACACGCTACACCCTACACCCTACACTGTACACCCTACACCCTGCACGCTACACTCTACACTCTGCTCCCTACTCTCTACACGCTACACTCTATACCCTACACTCTACACGCTACGCGCTACACGCTACACACTACACGCTACACCCTACACGCTACACTTTACACTCTACACGCTACACTCTACACTCTACACACTACACTCTACACCCTACACCCTACACCCTACTCTACATGCTACACGCTACACGCTACATGCTACACTCTACACGCTACACCCTACACCCTACACGCTACACGCTACACGCTACACGCTACACTCTACACCCTACACTCTACACCCTACACGCTACACGCTACACGCTACACGCTACACTCTACACGCTAAACGCTACAGCTTATACCCTACACTCTACACCGTACACCCTACACTCTACACTCTACACCCTACACGCTACACCCTACACCCTACACCCTACATGCTACACCCTACACTCTACACCCTACACCCTACACGCTACACCCTACGCCCTGCACGCCACACACTACACTCTACACGCTACACCCTACACACTACACTCTACACGCTACACGCTACACGCTACACGCTACACTCTACACCCTACACGCTACACTCTACACCCTACACACTACACTCTATACGCTACACGGTACACGCTACACGCTACGCCCTACACCCTACACGCTACATGTTACACTCTACACCCTACACGCTATACGCTACACTCTACACACTGCACGCTACACGCTACACGCTACACCCTACACGCTACACTCTACACCCTACACGCTACACTCTACATGCTACACGCTACACGCTACATGCTACACGCTACACCCTACACGCTACACTCTACACCCTACACCCTACCCCCTACACGCTACACTCTTCACCCTACACGCTACACCCTACACTCTACACCCTACACCCTACTCCCTACACTCTACACGCTACACGCTACACCCTACACCCTACACTGTACACCCTACACCCTGCACGCTACACTCTACACTCTGCTCCCTACTCTCTACACGCTACACTCTATACCCTACACTCTACACGCTACGCGCTACACGCTACACACTACACGCTACACCCTACACGCTACACTTTACACTCTACACGCTACACTCTACACTCTACACACTACACTCTACACCCTACACCCTACTCTACATGCTACACGCTACACGCTACATGCTACACCCTACACGCTACACCCTACACCCTACACGCTACACGCTACACTCTACACCCTACACTCTACACCCTACACGCTACACGCTACACGCTACACTCTACACGCTAAACGCTACAGCTTATACCCTACACTCTACACCGTACACCCTACACGCTACACTCTACACCCTACACGCTACACCCTACACCCTACACCCTACATGCTACACCCTACACTCTACACCCTACACCCTACACGCTACACCCTACGCCCTGCACGCCACACACTACACTCTACACGCTACACCCTACACGCTACACTCTACACTCTACACGCTACACGCTACACTCTACACCCTACACGCTACACTCTACACCCTACACACTACACTCTACACGCTACACGGTACACGCTACACGCTACGCCCTACACCCTACACGCTACATGTTACACTCTACACCCTACACGCTACACTCTACACCCTACACGCTACACCCTACACCCTACACGCTACACACTACACGCTACACTCTACACCCTACACGCTGCACTCTATACGCTACACGGTACACGCTACACGCTACACCCTACACTGTACACCCTACACCCTACACGCTACACTCTACACGCTACATGCTACACTCTACACTCTACACCCTACACGCTATACGCTACACTCTACACCCTGCATGCTACACGCTACACGCTACACCCTACACGCTACACTCTACACCCTACACGCTACACTCTACATGCTACACGCTACACGCTACATGCTACACGCTACACCCTACACGCTACACTCTACACCCTACACCCTACACCCTACACGCTACACTCTACACCCTACACGCTACACCCTACACTCTACACCCTACACCCTACACCCTACACTGTACACCCTACACCCTACACGCTACACTCTACACGCTACATGCTACACCCTACACTCTACACCCTACACGCTATACGCTACACTCTACACCCTGCACGCTACACGCTACACCGTACACGCTACAGTCTACACCCTACACGCTACACTCTACATGCTACACGCTACACGCTACATGCTACACGCTACACCCTACACGCTACACTCTACACCCTACACCCTACACCCTACACGCTACACTCTACACCCTACACGCTACACCCTACACTCTACACCCTACACCCTACACGCTACTCGCTACACTCTACACCCTACCCGCTACACTCTACACGCTACACGCTACACTCTACACTCTACACGCTACACGCTACACTCTACACCCTACACGCAACACGCTACACTCTACACCCTACACGCTACACTCTGCACGCTACACGCTACACCCTACACCCTACACGCTACACTCTACACGCTACACGCTACACTCTACACCATACACGCTACACCCTACACTCTACACCCTACACCCTACACACTACACGCTACTCGCTACACTCTACACCCTACACGCTACACTCTACACTCTACTCCCTACTCTCTACACGCTACACTCTATACCCTACACTACACGCTACGCGCTACACGCTACACACTACACACTACACGCGACACTTTACACTCTACACGCTACACACTACACGCTACACGCTACACTCTACACCCTACACCCTACTCTACATGCTACACGCTACACGGTACATGATACACGCTACACCCTACACGCTACACGCTACACCCTACACGCTACACGCTACACTCCACACCCTACACGCTACACCCTACACCCTACTCCCTACACTCTACACGCTACACGCTACACCCTACACCCTACACTGTACACCCTACACCCTACATGCTACACTCTACACTCTGCTCCCTACTTTCTACACGCTACACTCTATACCCTACACTCTACACGCTACGCGCTACACGCTACACACTACACGCTACACCCTACACGCTACACTTTACACTCTACACGCTACACTCCACACTCTACACACTACACTCTACACCCTACACCCTACACCCTACTCTACATGCTACACGCTACACGCTACATGCTACACCCTACACGCTTCACCCTACACCCTACACGCTACACGCTACACCCTACACCCTACACCCTACATGCTACACCCTACACTCTACACCCTACACCCTACATGCTACACTCTACACCCTACACCCTACTCTACATGCTACACGCTACACGGTACATGATACACGCTACAACCTACACGCTACACGCTACACCCTACACGCTACACTCTACACCCTACACGCTACACCCTACACCCTACTCCCTACACTCTACACGCTACACGCTACACCCTACACCCTACACTGTACACCCTACACCCTGCACGCTACACTCTACACTCTGCTCCCTACTCTCTACACGCTACACTCTATACCCTACACTCTACACGCTACGCGCTACACGCTACACACTACACGCTACACCCTACACGCTACACTTTACACTCTACACGCTACACTCTACACTCTACACACTACACTCTACACCCTACACCCTACTCTACATGCTACACGCTACACGCTACATGCTACACCCTACACGCTACACCCTACACCCTACACGCTACACGCTACACGCTACACTCTACACCCTACACTCTACACCCTACACGCTACACGCTACACGCTACACTCTACACGCTAAACGCTACAGCTTATACCCTACACTCTACACCGTACACCCTACACGCTACACTCTACACCCTACACGCTACACCCTACACCCTACACCCTACATGCTACACCCTACACTCCACACCCTACACCCTACACGCTACACCCTACGCCCTGCACGCCACACACTACACTCTACACGCTACACCCTACACGCTACACTCTACACTCTACACGCTACACGCTACACTCTACACCCTACACGCTACACTCTACACCCTACACACTACACTCTACACGCTACACGGTACACGCTACACGCTACGCCCTACACCCTACACGCTACATGTTACACTCTACACCCTACACGCTACACTCTACACCCTACACGCTACACCCTACACCCTACACGCTACACACTACACGCTACACTCTACACCCTACACGCTGCACTCTATACGCTACACGGTACACGCTACACGCTACACCCTACACTGTACACCCTACACCCTACACGCTACACTCTACACGCTACATGCTACACTCTACACTCTACACCCTACACGCTATACGCTACACTCTACACCCTGCATGCTACACGCTACACCCTACACGCTACACTCTACACCCTACACGCTACACTCTACATGCTACACGCTACACGCTACATGCTACACCCTACACGCTACACTCTACACCCTACACCCTACACCCTACACGCTACACTCTACACCCTACACGCTACACCCTACACTCTACACCCTACACCCTACACGCTACTCGCTACACTCTACACCCTACCCGCTACACTCTACACGCTACACGCTACACTCTACACTCTACACGCTACACGCTACACTCTACACCCTACACGCAACACGCTACACTCTACACCCTACACGCTACACTCTGCACGCTACACGCTACACCCTACACCCTACACGCTACACTCTACACGCTACACGCTACACTCTACACCATACACGCTACACCCTACACTCTACACCCTACACCCTACACGCTATACCCGACACCCTACACCCTACATGCTTCACCCTACACGCTACACTCTACACTCTACACCCTACACGCTACATGCTACACTCTACACGCTACACTCTACACCCTACACGCTACACTCTACATCCTACACCCTACACGCTATATGCTACACTCTACACCCTGCACGCTACACGCTACACTCTACACCCTACACGCTACACTCTACACCCTACACGCTACACCCTACACTCTACACTCTCCACCCTACACGCTACACGCTACACTCTACACGCTACACGCTACACTCTACACCCTACACGCAACACCCTACACTCTACACCCTACACCCTAAACCCTACACGCTACACCCTACACGCTACACCCTACACGCTACACGCTACACTCTACACCCTACACCCTACACACGCTACACGCTACACCCTACACTCTACACGCTACATGCTACACTCTACACCCTACACGATACATGCTACACCCTACACGCTACAGCCTACACGCTACACGCTACACTCTACACCCTACAAGCTACACGCTACACGCTACACCCTACACTCTACACCCTACACCGTACACGCTACACGCTACACTCTACACGCTGCACCCTTCACTCTACACCCTACACTCTACATGCTACACTCTACACCCTACACGGTACACCCTACAATCTACACGCTACATGCTACACTCTACACTCTACACCCTACACCCTACACGCTACATGCTACACTCTACACCCTACACGCTACACTCTACACCCTACACGCTACATGCTACACTCTACACCATACACCCTACACGCTACATGCTACACGCTACACTCTACACCCTACACGCTACACGCTAGGGTGTAGAGTGTAATATGTAGCGTGTAGTTTGTAGCGTTTAGCTTGTAGGGTGTAGCGGGTAGCGTGTAGGGTGTAGAGTGTTGCGTGTAGCGTGTAGCATGTAGGGTGTAGGGTGTAGAGTGTAGAGTGTAGCGTGTATGGTGTAGAGTGTAGGGTGTAGGATGTAGAGTGTAGGGTTTAGAGTGTAATGTGTAGCGTGTAGGGTGTAGCGTGTAGCATGTAGGGTGTAGGGTGTGGAGTGTAGGGTGTAGCGTGTAGGGTGTAGAGTGTAGCGTGTAGCGTGTAGGGTGTAGGGTGTAGAGTGTAGGGTGTAGCTTGTAGGGTGTAGAGTGTAGCGTGTAGGGTGTAGCGTGTAGCGTGCAGGGTGTAGAGTGTAGCGTATAGCGTGTAGGGTGTAGAGTGTAGGGTGTAGCGTGTAGGGTGTAGAGTGTAGGGTGTAGCGTGTAGGGTGTAGAGTGTAGCATGTAGCGTGTAGGGTGTAGGGTGTAGGGTGTAGCGTGTAGGGTGTAGAGTGTAGTGTGTAGCGTGTAGGGTGTAGGGTGTAGCATGTAGTGTGTAGCGTGTAGCGTGTAGGGTGTAGCGTGTAGCATGTAGCGTGTAGCGTGTAGCATGTAGAGTGTAGGGTGTAGGGTGTAGCATGTAGGGTGTAGAGTGTAGCGTGTAGGGTGTAGAATATAGCGTGTAGAGAGTAGGGTGTAGGGTGTAGAGTGTAGGGTGTAGGGTGTAGAGTGTAACGTGTAGCGTGTAGGGTGTAGCGTGTAGCGTGTAGGGTGTAGGGTGTAGAGTGTAGGGTGTAGAGTGTAGGGTGTAGCGTGTATCGTGTAGCGTGTAGAAAGTAGCGTCTAGCGTATAGGGTGTAGCGTGTAGCGTGTAGATTGTATCGTGTAGGGTGTAGGGTGTAGCGTGTAGCGTGTAGGGTGTAGAGTGTAGCATGTAGTGTGTAGGGTGTAGGGTGTAGAGTGCAGAGTGTAGGGTGTAGAGTGTAACGTGTAGTGTGTAGGGTGTAGCGTGTAGCATGTAGGGTGTAGCGTGTAGCGTGTAGGGTGCAGGGTGTAGAGTGTAACGTGTAGCGTGTAGGGTGTAGCGTGTAGCGTGTAGGGTGTAGCGTGTAGCGTGTAGTGTGTAGCGTGTAGGGTGTAGGGTGTAGAGTGTAGCGTGTAGCGTGTAGGGTGTAGGGTGTAGAGTGCAGAGTGTAGGGTGTAGAGTGTAGCGTGTAGAGTATAGGGTGTAGAGTGTAGGGTGTAGAGTGTAACGTGTAGTGTGTAGGGTGTAGCGTGTAGGGTGTAGGGTGTAGAGTGTAACGTGTAGCGTGTAGGGTGTAGCGTGTAGCGTGTAGGGTGTGGCGTGTAGCGTGTAGTGTGTAGCGTGTAGGGTGTAGGGTGTAGAGTGTAGCGTGTAGGGTGTAGAGTGTAACGTGTAGCGTGTAGGGTGTAGTGTGTAGGGTGTAGGGTGTAGAGTGTAACGTGTAGCGTGTAGGGTGTAGCGTGTAGCGTGTAGGGTGTAGCGTGTAGCGTGTAGTGTGTAGCGTGTAGGGTGTAGGGTGTAGAGTGTAGCGTGTAGGGTGTAGCATGTAGCGTGTAGGGTGTAT
Organism: Ranitomeya variabilis; assembly: GCF_051348905.1. NCBI lineage: Eukaryota > Metazoa > Chordata > Amphibia > Anura > Dendrobatidae > Ranitomeya > Ranitomeya variabilis. The sequence goes on from NW_027508197.1 coordinate 311,682, forward strand.
AGTGTAGCGTGTAGTGTGAAGCATGCAGGGTGTAGGGTGTCGGGTATAGCGTGTAGGGTGTAGGGTGTAGAGTGTAGGAAGTAGCGTGTATGGTGTAGAGTGTAGCGTGTAGAGTGTAGCGTGTAGGGTGTAGGGTGTAGCGTGTAGCGTGCAGAGTGTAGCGTGTAGGGTGTAGAGTGTAGCGTGTTGCGTGTAGGGTGTAGAGTGTAGCGTGTAGAGTGTAGAGTGTAGCGTGTAGCGTGTAGAGTGTAGCGTGTAGGGTGTATATAGTGTGTAGCGTGTAGGGTGTTTGGTGTAGAGTGTAGAGTGTAGCATGTAGCGTGTAGCGTGTAGAGTGTAGCGTGTAGGGTGTAGAGTGTAGCGTGTTGCATGTAGGGTGTACAGTGTAGCGTGTAGCGTGTAGAGTGTAGGGTGTAGAGTGTAGCGTGTAGCGTGTAGAGTGTAGGGTGTAGAGTGTAGCGTGTAGCGTGTAGAGTGTAGCGTGTAGCGTGTAGGTTGTAGAGTGTAGCGTGTAGCGTGTAGGGTGTAGGGTGTAGGGTGTAGCGTGTAGCGTGTAGAGTGTAGAGTGTAGCGTGTAGCATGTAGAGTGTAGAGTGTAGCGTGTAGGGTGTAGTGTAGCGCGTAGCGTGTAGGGTGTAGGGTGTAGAGTGTAGCGTGTAGCGTGTATAGTGTACGGTGTAGAGTGTAGGGTGTAGCGTGTAGGGTGTAGAGTGTAGCGTGTAGCGTGTAGGGTTAAGCTACACGCTACACACTAAACACAAAAAGAAAAGGATATGCAAACCAATGGGATCCACCTTAAATAGTCAATTTTATTGCACAAAACTAGTAATCCACAAACAGAACCAGGCAAAACATACATTTAAAAACATTTAAAACACTAGTATGGCTGAATAGGCCATAAGTAATTTTACCCGAGGGAATGAAGGAAGCTAATACTTTACAGCATATGTGAGACAGGAGAAATAACCAGAGAGAAAAAATTGCTAGGTATGCGGGTACACCAATCTTAGTCAAATCTACATATAAGAAGCCTATTGTTTACTGCCAACTGTGACCCCCTGAGTACTATGACAGGAAACATATACTCCAGCCTAGTATCTGGAAGAAATACATCATGGATCCTATTTTGTTCAACACAGCATGCGTGCGCACAGTTGGTAAGCAAATGAAAGCAGACCCCTATAGAAAGGTAATCAGGGAAATAGATATGCTGCAGTACTACAAAATCCTAGTTATTTGGATAAATGTATGCATACAGACGCCTTGTGGAAATACAAAGAATCAGGATCCATTGTCCTAAGGCTTGGAAAAATGCCAGGCCATGCATGAAGTAAATAGGTGTAATTCCATAGCAGTTGTAAAGATAAGTTACCCAAGTCCTGTCCCTCGGGAAAAAAACAAAGGAAGCCCTTTACCCCACGCGTATCGACGCTACTCAAGCGTCTTCATAAGAGGAAAAAGTGACACCCTACACGCTACACGCTACACTCTACACCCTACACGCTACACTCTACACCCTACACGCTACACCCTACACTCTACACGCTACATGCTACACTCTACACCCTACACAATACACGCTACTTACTACACCCTACATGCTACACTCTACACGCTACACACTACACGCTACACCATACACGGTACACCCTACACCCTATACGCTACAATCTACACGCTACACGCTACACACTATACGCTACACGCTATACGCTACACTCTACACGCTACACGATACACGCTACACCCTACACGCTACACCCTACACCCTACATCCTACAACCTACACGCTACACGCTACACGCTACACCCTACACCCTACACGCTACACCCTACACTCTACACCCTACACGCTACACGCTACACGCTACACCCTACACGCTACACCCTACACTCTACACCCTACACGCTACACCCTACCCGCTACACGTTACACTCTACACCCTACACGCTACACTCTACACCCTACACCCTACACGCTACACGCTACACTCTACACGCTAAACGCTACAGCTTATACCCTACACTCTACACCGTACACCCTACATGCTACACTCTACACCCTACACGCTACACCCTACACCCTACACCCTACATGCTACACCCTACACTCTACACCCTACACCCTACACGCTACACCCTACGCCCTGCACGCCACACACTACACTCTACACGCTACACCCTACACCCTACACTGTACACCCTACACCCTACACGCTACACGATACACTCTACACGCTACACCCTACACTCTACACCCTACACCCTACACGCTATACGCTACACTCTACACCTGCACGCTACACGCTACACCCTACACGCTACACTCTACACCCTACACGCTACACCCTACACTCTACACCCTACACCCTACACACTACACGCTACTCGCTACACTCTACACCCTACACGCTACACTCTACACTCTACTCCCTACTCTCTACACGCTACACTCTATATCCTACACTCTACACGCTACACGCTACACACTACACACTACACACTACACGCTACACTTTACACTCTACACGCTACACACTACACGCTACACGCTACACTCTACACCCTACACCCTACTCTACATGCTACACGCTACACTCTACACGCTACACGCTACACCCTACACCCTACACTGTACACCCTACACCCTACACGCTACACTCTACACTCTGCTCCCTACTCTCTACACGCTACACTCTATACCCTACACTCTACACGCTACAGGCTACACGCTACACACTACACGCTACACCCTACACGCTACACTTTACACTCTACACGCTACACTCCACACTCTACACACTACACTCTACACCCTACACCCTACACCCTACTCTACATGCTACACGCTACACGCTACATGCTACACCCTACACGCTTCACCCTACACCCTACACGCTACACGCTACACTCTACACCCTACACTCTACACCCTACACGCTACACGTTACACGCTACACTCTACACGCTAAACGCTACAGCTTATACCCTACACTCTACACCGTACACCCTACACGCTACACTCTACACCCTACACGCTACACCCTACACCCTACACCCTACACGCTACACCCTACACTCTACACCCTACACCCTACACTCTACACCCTACACCCTACTCTACATGCTACACGCTACACGGTACATGATACACGCTACACCCTACACGCTACACGCTACACGCTACACCCTACACGCTACACGTTACACGCTACACTCTACACCCTACACGCTACACCCTACACCCTACTCCCTACACTCTACACGCTACACGCTACACCCTACACCCTACACTGTACACCCTACACCCTGCACGCTACACTCTACACTCTGCTCCCTACTCTCTACACGCTACACTCTATACCCTACACTCTACACGCTACACGCTACACGCTACACACTACACGCTACACCCTACACGTTACACTTTACACTCTACACGCTACACACTACACTCTACACACTACACTCTACACCCTACACCCTACTCTACATGCTACATGCTACACGCTACATGCTACACCCTACACGCTACACCCTACACCCTACACGCTACACTCCACACCCTACACTCTACACCCTACACGCTACACGCTACACGCTACACGCTACACGCTACACTCTACACGCTAAACGCTACAGCTTATACCATACTCTCTACACCGTACACCCTACACGCTACACTCTACACACTACACGCTACACCCTACACCCTACACCCTACATGCTACACCCTACACTCTACACCCTACACCCTACACGCTACACGCTACACCCTATGCCCTGCACGCCACACACTACACTCTACACGCTACACCCTACACGCTACACTCTACACGCTACACGCTACACTCTACACCCTACACGCTACACTCTACACCCTACACACTACACTCTACACGCTACACGGTACACGCTACACGCTACGCCCTACACCCTACACGCTACATGTTACACTCTACACCCTACACGCTACACTCTACACCCTACACGCTACACGCAACACCCTACACGCTACACACTACACGCTACACTCTACACCCTACACTCTGCACTCTATACGCTACACGGTAAACGCTACACGCTACACCCTACACCCTACACGCTACACTCTACACGCTACATGCTACACCCTACACTCTACACCCTACACGCTATACGCTACACTCTACACCCTGCACGCTACACGCTACACCCTACACGCTACACTCTGCACCCTACACGCTACACTCTACATGCTACACGCTACACGCTACACCCTACACGCTACACTCTACACCCTACACGCTACACTCTACACGCTACACGCTACACCCTACACGCTACACTCTACACGCTACTCGCTACACTCTACACCCTACCTGCTACACTCTACACGCTACACGCTACACTCTACACTCTACACGCTACACGCTACACTCTACACCCTACACGCAACAGGCTACACTCTACACCCTACACGCTACACTCTACACGCTACTCGCTACACTCTACACCCTACCTGCTACACTCTACACGCTACACGCTACACTCTACACCATACACGCTACACCCTACACTCTACACCCTACACCCTACACGCTATACCCGACACCCTACACCCTACATGCTTAACCCTACACGCTACACTCTACACTCTACACCCTACACCCTACACGCTACATGCTACACCCTACACGCTACACTCTACACCCTACACGCTACACTCTACATCCTACACTCTACACGCTATACGCTACACTCTACACCCTGCACGCTACACGCTACACTCTACACCCTACACGCTACACTCTACACCCTACACGCTACACCCTACACTCTACACCCTCCACCCTACACGCTACACGCTACACTCTACACGCTACACCCTACACGCTACACGCTACACTCTACACCCTACACGCAACACCCTACACTCTACACCCTACACCCTAAACCCTACACGCTACACCCTACACGCTACACGCTACACTCTACACCCTACACCCTACACACGCTACACACTACACTCTACACCCTACACGCTACACTCTACACCCTACACGCTACACCCTACACTCTACACGCTACATGCTACACTCTACACCCTACACCCTACACCCTACACACGCTACACGCTACACACTACACTCTACACCCTACACGCTACACTCTACACCCTACACGCTACACCCTACACTCTACACGCTACATGCTACACTCTACACCCTACACCCTACACGATACATGCTACACCGTACACGCTACAGCCTACACTCTACACCCTACACCCTACACGCTACATGCTACACGCTACACTCTACACCCTACACGCTACACGCTAGGGTGTAGAGTGTAATATGTAGCGTGTAGTTTGTAGCGTTTAGCTTGTAGGGTGTAGCGTGTAGCGTGTGGGGTGTAGAGTGTAGCGTGTAGCGTGTAGTATGTAGGGTGTAGGGTGTAGAGTGTAGAGTGTAGCGTGTAGGGTGTAGAGTGTAGGGTGTAGGATGTAGAGTGTAGGGTTTAGAGTGTAATGTGTAGCGTGTAGGGTGTAGCGTGTAGCATGTAGGGTGTAGGGTGTGGAGTGTAGGGTGTAGCGTGTAGGGTGTAGAGTGTAGCGTGTAGCGTGTAGGGTGTAGGGTGTAGAGTGTAGGGTGTAGCGTGTAGGGTGTAGAGTGTAGCGTGTAGGGTGTAGCGTGTAGCGTGCAGGGTGTAGAGTGTAGCGTATAGCGTGTAGGGTGTAGAGTGTAGGGTGTAGCGTGTAGGGTGTAGAGTGTAGGGTGTAGCGTGTAGGGTGTAGGGTGTAGGGTGTAGGGTGTAGCGTGTAGGGTGTAGAGTGTAGTGTGTAGCGTGTAGGGTGTAGGGTGTAGGGTGTAGCGTGTAGTGGGTAGCGTGTAGCGTGTAGGGTGTAGCGTGTAGCATGTAGCGTGTAGCGTGTAGCATGTAGAGTGTAGGGTGTAGGGTGTAGCATGTAGAGTGTAGGGTGTAGGGTGTAGCGTGTAGAGTGTAGGGTATAGAGTGTAGCGTCTAGGGTGTAGAGTGTAGCTTGTAGCATGTAGGGTGTAGAGTGTAGCGTGTAGGGTGTAGAATATAGCGTGTAGAGAGTAGGGTGTAGGGTGTAGAGTGTAGGGTGTAGAGTGTAACGTGTAGCGTGTAGGGTGTAGCGTGTAGCGTGTAGGGTGTAGGGTGTAGAGTGTAGGGTGTAGCGTGTAGGGTGTAGCGTGTAGCGTGTAGCGTGTAGGGTGTAGGGTGTAGAGTGTAGGGTGTAGTGTGTAGGGTGTAGCGTGTATCGTGTAGCGTGTAGAGTGTAGCGTCTAGCGTATAGGGTGTAGCGTGTAGCGTGTAGATTGTAGCGTGTAGGGTGTAGGGTGCAGGGTGTAGCGTGTAGCGTGTAGGGTGTAGATTGTAGCGTGTAGCGTGTAGGGTGTAGGGTGTAGAGTGCAGAGTGTAGGGTGTAGAGTGTAACGTGTAGTGTGTAGGGTGTAGCGTGTAGCGTGTAGTGTGTAGCGTGTAGGGTGTAGGGTGTAGAGTGTAGCGTGTAGGGTGTAGCATGTAGCGTGTAGGGTGTAGGGTGTATAGTGTAGAGTGTAGCGTGTAGTGTGAAGCATGCAGGGTGTAGGGTGTCGGGTATAGCGTGTAGGGTGTAGGGTGTAGAGTGTAGGGTGTAGCGTGTATGGTGTAGAGTGTAGCGTGTAGAGTGTAGCGTGTAGCGTGTAGGGTGTAGCGTGTAGCATGTATCGTGTAGCGTGTAGCATGTAGAGTGTAGGGTGTAGGGTGTAGCATGTAGAGTGTAGGGTGTAGGGTGTAGCGTGTAGAGTGTAGGGTATAGAGTGTAGCGTGTAGCGTGTAGAGAGTAGGGTGTAGAGTGTAGAGTGTAGCGTGTAGGGTGTAGATTCTGGCTGTGTAGAGTACAAGGGGAATGTAGTGGTCTAGGTCAATGTACCAGCAGACTCATTTAGCAGTGGCTGGGCAATGGGCAGGATGAGGAGGAAACAGATATAGGGCCAAAGAATAAAGTAGGCTAAATGCAGTTCAAAATTGGTAACAGGACTAAACAGGCGGCATTGCTTTGTTCAGTGGAGTAGCAAACCCAAGAGCAGCAGACACTGTTTCAAGGGCCTAACCACACTAGTAGGCCAAATGCAGTTTAATATCTGATAGTATAGGGCGAAAGCCAGAATGTGGAAGCTCAGCTTTGTTCAGTTGAGGGCAACACCAGGGAGGGGCAGAAGCCGTTAGTAGGCCCTATCCACCATTTTGTTTTTTCAAAACCACTTAATGAGAGCCGGAAGGTTGAAGCTCAGCTTTATTTAGTTGAGGGCAACACCAGGGAGGGGCAGAAGCCGTTAGTAGGCCCTATCCACCATTTTGTTTTTTCAAAACCACTTAATGAGAGCCGGAAGGTTGAAGCTCAGCTTTATTTAGTTGAGGGCAACACCAGGGAGGGGCAGAAGCCGTTAGTAGGCCCTATCCACCATTTTGTTTTTTCAAAACCACTTAATGAGAGCCGGAAGGTTGAAGCTCAGCTTTATTTAGTTGAGGGCAACACCAGGGAGGGGCAGAAGCCGTTAGTAGGCCGTAACCAAAGTTGAAGGCCAAATGCAGTTTAATTTCTGATACTATAGGCCGAAAGCCAGAAGGTGGAAGCTCCGATTTAGACAGTGGAGGACAATTTGAATTATGGACTGCAGACATACTTAGTAGGCTGTCCCCTGTGGACCATGCATCCAACACATTAACCCATTGCGCCGTAATGGACACGTAATCTTCCGTGGCCATACCTACAGGTCCATGCGTCTGTTGTCAGGTGCACCTTTGTACTCACAGATTGCCAGAGTGCATGGACAATGCGGTCTTCTACAAGCTGGTGGAGGGTTGGGATGGCTTTTCTCGCAAAAGAAGTGTCGACTGGTTAGCTTGTAGCGTGGTACAGCGTAGTCCATCATGGCCTTATTAATAGTAAATAAAATATATAACTAGGCTCTATGAACTTTTAAATAGGTTTCAGGGGTACACGGGCAGCATTGGTGTGGTCGGTGGAGGAGTATTGCAAGTAGGGGCCGCAGACAGGCTATCAAAGGCCTAAAATAACAAACAGTAGGCAGTCATGGCAGTTTGAAATCGGTTACATGGATACACAGGCAGGCACTCCAGGCAGCATTGTGGTCAGTGGAGGAGTATTGCAAGTAGGGGCCGCAGACAGGCTCACAAAGGCCTAAAATAACAAACAGTAGGCAGTAATGGCAGTTTGAAATCGGTTACATGGATACACAGGCAGGCACTCCAGGCAGCATTGTGGTCAGTGGAGGAGTATTGCAAGTAGGGGCCGCAGACAGGCTATCAAAGGCCTAAAATAACAAACAGTAGGCAGTCATGGCAGTTTTACATCGGTTACATGGATACACGGGCAGGCAGCTTGGTGGTGAGTGGAGGAGTATTTAAAGTAGGGACCGCAGACAGGCTTCAAAGGCCTAACATAATAAAATGGGCTGGCTGTAGGCACTTTATAATTGGTTCCAGGGGTACACGGGCAGCAGTGGTCTGGTCAGTGGAGGCCTAGTGGAAGGAGGGAGCGCAGACAGGCTTCGAAGGCCTAACATAATAAAATTGGGCTGGCTGTAGGCACTTTATAATAGGTTCCAGGGGTACACGGGCAGCAGTGGTCTGGTCAGTGGAGGCCTAGTGGAAGGAGGGACCGCAGACAGGCTTCTAAGGCCTAACATAATAAAATGGGCTGGCTGTAGGCACTTTAAAATTGGTTCCAGGGGTACACGGGCAGCAGTGGTCTGGTCAGTGGAGGCCTAGTGGAAGGAGGGACCGCAGACAGGCTTCTAAGGCCTAAAATAACAAACAATAGGCTCATGGCAGTTTTACAGTGGTTACATGGATACACGGGCAGGCAGCTTGGTGGTGAGTGGAGGAGTATTTAAAGTAGGGACCGCAGACAGGCTTCAAAGGCCTAACATAATAAAATGGGCTGGCTGTAGGCACTTTATAATTGGTTCCAGGGGTACACGGGCAGCAGTGGTCTGGTAAGTGGAGGCCTAGTGGAAGGAGGGACCGCAGACAGGCTTCAGAGGCCTAACATAATAAAATTGGGCTGGCTGTAGGCACTTTAAAATTGGTTCCAGGGGTACACGGGCAGCAGTGGTCTGGTCAGTGGAGGCCTAGTGGAAGGAGGGACCGCAGACAGGCTTCTAAGGCCTAAAATAACAAACAATAGGCTCATGGCAGTTTTACATCGGTTACATGGATACACGGGCAGGCAGCTTGGTGGTGAGTGGAGGAGTATTTAAAGTAGGGACCGCAGACAGGCTTCAAAGGCCTAACATAATAAAATGGGCTGGCTGTAGGCACTTTATAATTGGTTCCAGGGGTACACGGGCAGCAGTGGTCTGGTCAGTGAAGGCCTAGTGGAAGGAGGGAGCGCAGACAGGCTTCGAAGGCCTAACATAATAAAATTGGGCTGGCTGTAGGCACTTTATAATAGGTTCCAGGGGTACACGGGCAGCAGTGGTCTGGTCAGTGGAGGCCTAGTGGAAGGAGGGACCGCAGACAGGCTTCAGAGGCCTAACATAATAAAATGGGCTGGCTGTAGGCACTTTAAAATTGGTTCCAGGGGTACACGGGCAGCAGTGGTCTGGTCAGTGGAGGCCTAGTGGAAGGAGGGACCGCAGACAGGCTTCTAAGGCCTAACATAATAAAATGGGCTGGCTGTAGGCACTTTAAAATTGGTTCCAGGGGTACACGGGCAGCAGTGGTCTGGTCAGTGGAGGCCTAGTGGAAGGAGGGACCGCAGACAGGCTTCTAAGGCCTAAAATAACAAACAATAGGCTCATGGCAGTTTTACAGTGGTTACATGGATACACGGGCAGGCAGCTTGGTGGTGAGTGGAGGAGTATTTAAAGTAGGGACCGCAGACAGGCTTCAAAGGCCTAACATAATAAAATGGGCTGGCTGTAGGCACTTTATAATTGGTTCCAGGGGTACACGGGCAGCAGTGGTCTGGTAAGTGGAGGCCTAGTGGAAGGAGGGACCGCAGACAGGCTTCAGAGGCCTAACATAATAAAATTGGGCTGGCTGTAGGCACTTTAAAATTGGTTCCAGGAGTACACGGGCAGCAGTGGTCTGGTCAGTGGAGGCCTAGTGGAAGGAGGGACCGCAGACAGGCTTCTAAGGCCTAAAATAACAAACAATAGGCTCATGGCAGTTTTACAGTGGTTACATGGATACACAGGCAGCTTGGTGGTGAGTGGAGGAGTATTTAAAGTAGGGACCGCAGACAGGCTATCAAAGGCCTAAAATAACAAACAATAGGCTCATGGCAGTTTTACAGCGGTTACATGGATACACGGGCAGCTTGGTGGTGAGTGGAGGAGTATTTAAAGTAGGGACCGCAGACAGGCTATCAAAGGCCTAAAATAACAAACAATAGGCTCAGGGCAGTTTTACAGCTGTTACATGGATACACGGGCAGGCAGCTTGGTGGTCAGTGGAGGAGTAGGGACCGCAGACAGGCTATCAAAGGCCTAAAATAACAAACAATAGGCTCATGGCAGTTTTACAGCGGTTACATGGATACACAGGCAGCTTGGTGGTGAGTGGAGGAGTATTTAAAGTAGGGACCGCAGACAGGCTATCAAAGGCCTAAAATAACAAACAATAGGCTCAGGGCAGTTTTACAGCTGTTACATGGATACACGGGCAGGCAGCTTGGTGGTCAGTGGAGGAGTAGGGACCGCAGACAGGCTATCAAAGGCCTAAAATAACAAACAATAGGCTCATGGCAGTTTTACAGCGGTTACATGGATACACAGGCAGCTTGGTGGTGAGTGGAGGAGTAGTGCAAGGAGTGTCTGTCCCAGTACTCCCAAAATATAAATAGATGTTAATGTCTCGCAAAACAACCAAAACAAAAAAAAAGGTGGCATACTTAGGTACAGGGGTGGGCTCATCTGCTGAGTTTCTGACATAGTAATTTGGCAGTAACTATTTAATGGTGCCAATATAGGACACAGACACAGACTACTTTAAGTTGCATCACAGATGTCTACAAATTTGTATTGTCAGTGCCAGACATTGAATGATGTCAGCGAATAGACTAAAGATTGGTGGAGCTGTGCGACATAATTTTGCACGTGGTAGAGCCCATTTTGAGCTGGGGTAGGGGGGAACTCTCTTGAGGCCGGCTGGACCGCCCCAGGGCCACTCATGTTACAACGGTGTGTCTGACGTTGGGTGCGCACCACCACCGCCAGAGACACTACATTGTACTATGAGGGACCCAGTAGCTATGCCGTCAACCAAAAGCGAGCACACCCACCTCTTCAGACAAACAGCAGTCTCACGGGTGCTTGCGCCAAGTCGCGATACCACGGCCCCGTGTGGGGAGTTTGGCCATTTAGGGAGGTGTAAACATGTCGTATGCTGTACAATCTGCTGCAGCAAATTAGACATTAGAAAAGTAATTCACAGGCAAGAGCTTTTCATAGGAAAGCTAGGTGTCGGCCGGGCAAGGTGGGGCAAAAGATTTTGAAATCCAGTTTTGGTTCATTTTAATGAATGTTAGATCGTCAACATTTTGGGTAGCCAGACGAGTCCTTTTTTCGGTTAATATTGACCCTGCAGCACTGAATACTCTTTCTGATAGGACACTTGCTGCTGGGCAAGCAAGCTCCTGCAATGCATATTCTGCCAATTCTGGCCAGGTGTCTAATTTGGAGGCCCAGTAATCAAATGGGAATGACGGTTGAGGGAGAACATCGATAAGGGCTGAAAAATAGTTAGTAACCATACTGGACAAATGTTGTCTCCTGTCACTTTCAATTGATGCAGCAGTACCTGTCCTGTCTGCGGTCATAGCAAAATCACTCCACAACCTGGTCAGAAAACCCCTCTGTCCAACGCCACTTCTGATGTGTGCACCCCTAACACTCCTAGTCTGCTGCCCCCTGGAGCTCGTGTGAGAACGATCACGTGCGCTGTGTGCTGGGAATGCCTGAAGCAAACGGTCAACAAGAGTTGATTGTTTGGTTGCTAATATTAGTTCCAAGTTCTCATGTGGCATAACATTTTGCAATTTGCCTTTATAGCGTGGATCAAGGAGGCAGGCCAACCAGTAATCGTCATCGTTCATAATTTTCGAAATGCGTGTGTCCCTTTGTAGGATACGTAAGGCATAATCCGCCATGTGGGCCAAAGTTCCAGTTGTCAAATCTCCAGTTGTGATTGGTTGAGGGGCAGTTGCAGGCAAATCTACGTCACTTGTGTCCTTCAAAAAACCAGAACCCGGCCGTGACACGCAACCAATTTCCTGTGCCCCTGGGAAAGTTTCCGCATTAAAAATATACTCATCCCCATCATCCTCCTCGTCCTCCACCTCCTCTTCGCCCGCTACCTCGTCCTGTACACTGCCCTGACCAGACAATGGCTGACTGTCATCAAGGCTTCCCTCTTCCTCTGGTGCAGACGCCTGCTCCTTTATGTGCGTCAAACTTTGCATCAGCAGACGCATTAGGGGGAGGCTCATGCTTATTACGGCGTTGTCTGCACTAACCAGCCGTGTGCATTCCTCAAAACACTGAAGGACTTGACACATGTCTTGTATCTTAGACCACTGCACACCTGACAACTCCATGTCTGCCATCCTACTGCCTGCCCGTGTATCCTCCCACAAATAAATAACAGCACGCCTCTGTTCGCACAGTCTCTGAAGCATGTGCAGTGTTGAGTTCCACCTTGACCGTGGGCTAGGCACAACTGTCCCTAAATTGATGTCGCCTGTGGACCCTGCATCCACCACATTCACCCAGTGTGCCGTGATGGACACATAACGTCCCTGGCCATGCCTACTGGTCCATGCATCTGTAGTCAGGTGCACCTTTGTACTCACAGATTGCCTAAGTGCATGGACGATGCGCTGTTTAACATGCTGGTGCAGGGCTGGGATGGCTTTTCTGGAAAAAAAGTGTCGACTAGGTAGCTCGTATCGTGGTTCAGCGTACTCCATCAGGGCTTTAAAAGCTTCGCTTTCAACTAACCGGTAGGGCATCATCTCTAACGAGATTAGTCTAGCTATGTGGGCGTTAAAACCCTGTGTACGCGGATGCGAGGATAAGTACTTCCTTTTTCTAACCAGAGTCTCATGTAGGGTGAGCTGGACTGGAGAGCTGGAGATCGTGGAACTTTCGGGTGTGCCGGTGTACATGGCAGACTGAGAGACGGTTGGAGACGGTATTGTTTCCGCCGGTGCCCTAGATGCAATATTTCCTCCTACAAAACTGGTGATTCCCTGACCCTGACTGCTTTTGGCTGGCAAAGAAACCTGCACAGATACTGCCGGTGGTGCGGAAAATGGTGGCCTTACAGTGACGGAAGGGATGTTGCGTTGCTGACTAGCTTCATTGGCCGAGGGTGCTACAACCTTAAGGGACGTTTGGTAGTTAGTCCAGGCTTGAAAATGCATGGTGGTTAAGTGTCTATGCATGCAACTAGTATTTAGACTTTTCAGATTCTGACCTCTGCTTAAGCTAGTTGAACATTTTTGACAAATGACTTTGCGCTGATCAGTTGGATGTTGTTTAAAAAAATGCCAGACTGCACTCTTCCTAGACTCGGATCCCTTTTCAGGGATTGCAGACTGAGCTTTAACCGGATGGCCACGCTGTCCTCCAACAGGTTTTGGCTTTGACACGCGTTTTGGGCCAGATACGGGCCCGGCAGATGGAACCTGTTGCGATGTTGATGCCTGCTGCGGCCCCTCCTCCACCTCCGCTTCTGAGCTACTGCCGCCTGCACCCTGTTCCCCCAATGGCTGCCAATCGGGGTCAACAACTGGGTCATCTATTACCTCCTCTTCAAGCTCGTGTGCAACTTCGTCTGTGTCACTGTGTCGGTCGGTGGTATAGCGTTCGTGGCGGGGCAACATAGTCTCATCAGGGTCTGATTGTGGATCTGTACCCTGAGAGGGCAATGTGGTGGTCTGAGTCAAAGGAGCAGCATAGTACTCTGGCTGTGGCTGTGCATCAGTGCACTCCATGTCAGAATCTACTTGTAATGGGCATGGCCTGTTAAATGTTTCACTTTCTAAGCCAGGGACGGTATGTGTAAAGAGCTCCATGGAGTGACCCGTTGTGTCGCCTGCTGCATCCTGCTCTCTTGTTGTAGTTTTTGCTGAGGAGGACAAGGAAGCGACTTGTCCCTGACCGTGAACATCCACAAGCGACGCGCTGCTTGTACATTTACCAGTTTCTGAAGAGGAGGCAAAAGAGCTAGAGGCTGAGTCTGCAATGTAAGCCAAAACTTGCTGTTGCTGCTCCGCCTTTAAAAGCGGTTTTCCTACTCCCAGAAAAGAGAGCGTTCTAGGCCTTGTGTAGCCTGACGACGAAACTGGCTCCACAGCTCCAGACTTAGGTGGAATATTTTTATCCCCACGACCACCTGATGCTCCACTACCACTACCATCATTACCAGCTGACAATGAACGCCCACGACGACCTCTTGCACCAGACTTCCTCATTGTTTAAAAATCGTAACCAAAGTAACTTTATTTGTTGCTGTCAAACAACTTACACGGTGAGCTATAACTTCAGTATGATTTCAATATCCCTTAACAGGTTGGTGAGACCACAAGGAAAATCAGGCACAATGTTACACACTCTGTTTTCTGTGGCACCAAATCACAGAGATGACACACACGCAGGACTGTCACTCAAGCACTAATGTCAATATTAATCTCCCACCTAATTTATTTATTTTTTTTTCTCTGGGAGACTTTAGAAACCAAATAATATTAAAAACAAAACAAAAAAACAAGGCTTTCTATGGCCCACTGAATGAGAGGGACAGAGGTGGCACACCCAGGAGTCAAGACTGGCACACAAGCTGAAAGGGCAATATTACTCTCCCACTGTTTTTTTATGTATTTTTTTTTTTTTATTTTCAGGGAGACTTTAGAAACCAAATAATATTAAAAAAAAACAAAAAAACAAGGCTTTCTATGGCCCACTGAATGAGAGATGGCACGCACAGGAGTGGCACACAAGCCCTGACTGAGGCCAATATTTTTCTCCCACTGATTGATGTAGTGTTTTTGTGTTGAGGTAGATTTTAAAACACAAATGAAGGAAAAAAATTAAAAGGCTTTCTATGGCCCACAATTAGAGAGAGGTGGCACACCCAGGAGTCAAGACTGGCACACAAGCTGAAAGGGCAATATTACTCTCCCACTGTTTTTTTAGGTATTTTTTTTTTTTTATTTTCAGGGAGACTTTAGAAACCAAATAATATTAAAAAAAACAACAAAAAAACAAGGCTTTCTATGGCCCACTGAATGAGAGATGGCACGCACAGGAGTGGCACACAAGCCCTGACTGAGGCCAATATTTTTCTCCCACTGATTGATGTAGTGTTTTTGTGTTGAGGTAGATTTTAAAACACAAATGAAGGAAAAAAATTAAAAGGCTTTCTATGGCCCACAATTAGAGAGAGAGAGGTGGCACACCCAGGAGTCAAGACTGGCACACAAGCTGAAAGGGCAATATTACTCTCCCACTGTTTTTTTAGGTTTTTTTTTTTTTTTTTTATTTTCAGGGAGACTTTAGAAACCAAATAATATTAAAAAAAAACAAAAAAAAACAAGGCTTTCTATGGCCCACTGAATGAGATAGAGAGGTGGCACACCCAGGAGTCAAGACTGGCACACAAGCTGAAAGGGCAATATTACTCTCCCACTGTTTTTTTATGGTTTTTTTTTTTTTTCAGGGAGACTTTGGAAACCAAATAATATTAAAAAAAAAATAAATAAAAAAAAGCCTTTCTATGGCCCACTAAATGAGAGGGACAGAGGTGGCACACCCAGGAGTCAAGACTGGCACACAAGCTGAAAGGGCAATATTACTCTCCCACTGTTTTTTTATGTATTTTTTTTTTTTTATTTTCAGGGAGACTTTAGAAACCAAATAATATTAAAAAAAATAAAAAAAATAAATAGCCTTTCTATAGCCCACTGAATGAGAGATAGCACACACAGCAGTGGCACACAAGCCCTGACTGAGGCCAATATTTTTCTCCCACTGATTGATGTAGTGTTTTTGTGTTGAGGTAGAATTTAGAACACAAATCACGGAAAAAATAAAAAGGCTTTCTATGGCCCACTCAGTGAGAGATGGCACACACAGGGATGGCACTGTAGCAGAAATGCCAATCTTAACCTCCCACAAAAAAAAAAAAAAAAAAAACAGGGACTGTCCTACAATTACTATCTCCCTGCAGTAATCTCAGCCAGGTATGGCAGGCAGCAATAGGAGTGGACTGATGCACAAATTAAATAAAAAGTGTGGACAAACAAAAAAGATAGCTGTGCAGAAAGGAAGGAACAAGAGGATATGTGCTTTGAAAAAAGCAGTTGGTTTCCACAGTGGCGTACACACAGCAATACAGCTATCAGGGAGCCTTCTAGGGCAGCCCAATGAGCTACAGCGCTGAGGGGGAAAAAAAAAAAAAATAGCTTCCACTGTCCCTGCACACCGAAGGTGGTGTTGGACAGTGCAAATCGCTGCAGCACAAGCGGTTTGGTGGTTAGTGGACCCTGCCTAACGCTATCCCTGCTTCTGACGAAGCGGCAGCAACCTCTCCCTAAGCTCAGATCAGCAGCAGTAAGATGGCGGTCGGCGGGAACGCCCCTTTATAGCCCCTGTGACGCCGCAGACAGCAAGCCAATCACTGCAATGCCCTTCTCTAAGATGGTGGGGACCAGGACCTATGTCATCACGCTGCCCACACTCTGCGTTCACCTTCATTGGCTGAGAAATGGCGCTTTTCGCGTCATTGAAACGCGACTTTGGCGCGAAAGTCGCGTACCGCATGGCCGACAAGCACAGGGGTCGGATCGGGTTTCATGAGACGCCGACTTAGCCAAAAGTCGGCGACTTTTGAAAATGATCGACCCGTTTCGCTCAACCCTACTCTACACCCTACACGCTACACTCTACACCCTACACCCTACACGCTACACGCTACACTCTACACGCTAAACGCTACAGCTTATACCCTACACTCTACACCGTACACCCTACATGCTACACTCTACACCCTACACGCTACACCCTACACCCTACACCCTACATGCTACACCCTACACTCTACACCCTACACCCTACACGCTACACCCTACGCCCTGCACGCCACACACTACACTCTACACGCTACACCCTACACCCTACACTGTACACCCTACACCCTACACGCTACACGCTACACTCTACACGCTACACCCTACACTCTACACCCTACACCCTACACGCTATACGCTACACTCTACACCTGCACGCTACACGCTGCACCCTACACGCTACACTCTACACCCTACACGCTACACCCTACACTCTACACCCTACACCCTACACACTACACGCTACTCGCTACACTCTACACCCTACACGCTACACTCTACACTCTACTCCCTACTCTCTACACGCTACACTCTATACCCTACACTCTACACGCTACGCGCTACACGCTACACACTACACACTACACGCTACACTTTACACTCTACACGCTACACACTACACGCTACACGCTACACTCTACACCCTACACCCTACTCTACATGCTACACGCTACACGGTACATGATACACGCTACACCCTACTCGCTACACGCTACACCCTACACGCTACACGCTACACTCCACACCCTACACGCTACACCCTACACCCTTCTCCCTACACTCTACACGCTACACGCTACACCCTACACCCTACACTGTACACCCTACACCCTACACGCTACACTCTACACTCTGCTCCCTACTCTCTACACGCTACACTTTATACCCTACACTCTACACGCTACGCGCTACACGCTACACACTACACGCTACACCCTACACGCTACACTTTACACTCTACACGCTACACTCCACACTCTACACACTACACTCTACACCCTACACCCTACACCCTACTCTACATGCTACACGCTACACGCTACATGCTACACCCTACACGCTTCACCCTACACCCTACACGCTACACGCTACACGCTACACTCTACACCCTACACTCTACACCCTACACGCTACACGCTACACGCTACACTCTACACGCTAAACGCTACAGCTTATACCCTACACTCTACACCGTACACCCTACACGCTACACTCTACACCCTACACGCTACACCCTACACCCTACACCCTACACCCTACATGCTACACCCTACACTCTACACCCTACACCCTACACGCTACACTCTACACCCTACACCCTACTCTACATGCTACACGCTACACGGTACATGATACACGCTACACCCTACACGCTAAACGCTACACCCTACACGCTACACGCTACACGCTACACTCTACACCCTACACGCTACACCCTACACCCTACTCCCTACACTCTACACGCTACACGCTACACCCTACACCCTACACTGTACACCCTACACTCTGCACGCTACACTCTATACTCTGCTCCCTACTCTCTACACGCTACACTCTATACCCTACACTCTACACGCTACACCCTACACCCTACACTCTACATGCTACACCCTACACCCTACACTCTACTTGCTACCCGCTACACGCTACATGCTACACGCTACACGCTACACCCTACACGCTACACTCTACACCCTACACCCTACACGCTACACTCTACACCCTACACGCTACACCCTACACTCTACACCCTACACCCTACACGCTACTCGCTACACTCTACACCCTACCCGCTACACTCTACACGCTACACGCTACACTCTACACCCTACACGCAACACGCTACACTCTACACCCTACACGCTACACTCTGCACGCTACACGCTACACCCTACACCCTACACGCTACACGCTACACTCTACACCATACACGCTACACCCTACACTCTACACCCTACACCCTACACGCTATACCCGACACCCTACACCCTACATGCTTCACCCTACACGCTACACTCTACACTCTACACCCTACACGATACATGCTACACTCTACACGCTACACTCTACACCCTACACGCTACACTCTACATCCTACACCCTACACGCTATACGCTACACTCTACACCCTGCACGCTACACGCTACACTCTACACCCTACACGCTACACTCTACACCCTACACGCTACACCCTACACTCTACACTCTCCACCCTACACGCTACACGCTACACTCTACACGCTACACCCTACACGCTACACTCTACACCCTACACGCAACACCCTACACTCTACACCCTACACCCTAAACCCTACACGCTACACCCTACACGCTACACTCTACACCCTACACCCTACACTCTACACCCTACACGCTACACGCTACACTCTACACCCTACACCCTACACACGCTACACGCTACACCCTACACTCTACACGCTACATACTACACTCTACACCCTACACGATACATGCTACACCCTACACGCTACAGCCTACACGCTACACGCTACACTCTACACCCTACAAGCTACACGCTACACGCTACACCCTACACGCTACACGCTAGGGTGTAGAGTGTAATATGTAGCGTGTAGTTTGTAGCGTTTAGCTTGTAGGGTGTAGCGTGTAGCGTGTAGGGTGTAGAGTGTAGCGTGTAGCGTGTAGCATGTAGGGTGTAGGGTGTAGAGTGTAGAGTGTAGCGTGTAGGGTGTAGAGTGTAGGGTGTAGGATGTAGAGTGTAGGGTTTAGAGTGTAATGTGTAGCGTGTAGGGTGTAGCGTGTAGCATGTAGGGTGTAGGGTGTGGAGTGTAGGGTGTAGCGTGTAGGGTGTAGAGTGTAGCGTGTAGCGTGTAGGGTGTAGAGTGTAGGGTGTAGCGTGTAGGGTGTAGAGTGTAGCGTGTAGGGTGTAGCGTGTAGCGTGCAGGGTGTAGAGTGTAGCGTATAGCGTGTAGGGTGTAGAGTGTAGGGTGTAGCGTGTAGGGTGTAGAGTGTAGGGTGTAGCGTGTAGGGTGTAGAGTGTAGCGTGTAGCGTGTAGGGTGTAGGGTGTAGGGTGTAGCGTGTAGGGTGTAGAGTGTAGCGTGTAGCGTGTAGGGTGTAGGGTGTAGGGTGTAGCATGTAGTGTGTAGCGTGTAGCGTGTAGGGTGTAGCGTGTAGCATGTAGCGTGTAGCGTGTAGCATGTAGAGTGTAGGGTGTAGGGTGTAGCATGTAGAGTGTAGGGTGTAGGGTGTAGCGTGTAGAGTGTAGGGTATAGAGTGTAGAGTGTAGGGTGTAGCATGTAGGGTGTAGCGTGTAGCGTGTAGGGTGTAGGGTGTAGAGTGTAGGGTGTAGCGTGTAGGGTGTAGCGTGTATCGTGTAGCGTGTAGAGTGTAGCGTCTAGCGTATAGGGTGTAGCGTGTAGCGTGTAGATTGTAGCGTGTAGGGTGTGGGGTGTAGGGTGTAGCGTGTAGCGTGTAGGGTGTAGAGTGTAGCGTGTAGTGTGTAGGGTGTAGGGTGTAGAGTGCAGAGTGTAGGGTGTAGAGTGTAGCGTGTAGAGTGTAGGGTGTAGAGTGTAGGGTGTAGAGTGTAACGTGTAGTGTGTAGGGTGTAGCGTGTAGCGTGTAGGGTGTAGCGTGTAGCGTGTAGGGTGCAGGGTGTAGAGTGTAACGTGTAGCGTGTAGGGTGTAGCGTGTAGCGTGTAGGGTGTAGCGTGTAGCGTGTAGTGTGTAGCGTGTAGGGTGTAGGGTGTAGAGTGTAGCGTGTAGGGTGTAGGGTGTAGAGTGCAGAGTGTAGGGTGTAGAGTGTAGCGTGTAGAGTGTAGGGTGTAGAGTGTAGGGTGTAGAGTGTAACGTGTAGTGTGTAGCGTGTAGCGTGTAGGGTGTAGCGTGTAGCGTGTAGGGAGCAGGGTGTAGAGTGTAGCGTGTAGGGTGTAGAGTGTAATGTGTAGCGTGTAGGGTGTAGTGTGTAGGGTGTTGGGTGTAGAGTGTAACGTGTAGCGTGTAGGGTGTAGCGTGTAGCGTGTAGGGTGTAGCGTGTAGCGTGTAGTGTGTAGCGTGTAGGGTGTAGGGTGTAGAGTGTAGCGTGTTGCGTGTAGGGTGTAGAGTGTAGCGTGTAGAGTGTAGCGTGTAGCGTGTAGCGTGTAGAGTGTAGCGTGTAGGGTGTAGAGTATAGTGTGTAGCGTGTAGGGTGTATGGTGTAGAGTGTAGAGTGTAGCATGTAGCGTGTAGCGTGTAGAGTGTAGCGTGTAGGGTGTAGAGTGTAGCGTGTTGCATGTAGGGTGTACAGTGTAGCGTGTAGCGTGTAGAGTGTAGCGCGTAGCGTGTAGGGTGTAGAGTGTAGTGTGTAGCGTGTAGGGTGAAGGGTGTAGGGTGTAGCGTGTAGTGGGTAGCGTGTAGCGTGTAGGGTGTAGCGTGTAGCATGTAGCGTGTAGCGTGTAGCATGTAGAGTGTAGGGTGTAGGGTGTAGCATGTAGAGTGTAGGGTGTAGGGTGTAGCGTGTAGAGTGTAGGGTATAGAGTGTAGCGTCTAGGGTGTAGAGTGTAGCTTGTAGCATGTAGGGTGTAGAGTGTAGCGTGTAGGGTGTAGAATATAGCGTGTAGAGAGTAGGGTGTAGGGTGTAGAGTGTAGGGTGTAGGGTGTAGAGTGTAACGTGTAGCGTGTAGGGTGTAGCGTGTAGCGTGTAGGGTGTAGGGTGTAGAGTGTAGGGTGTAGCGTGTAGGGTGTAGCGTGTAGCGTGTAGCGTGTAGGGTGTAGGGTGTAGAGTGTAGGGTGTAGTGTGTAGGGTGTAGCGTGTATCGTGTAGCGTGTAGAGTGTAGCGTCTAGCGTATAGGGTGTAGCGTGTAGCGTGTAGATTGTAGCGTGTAGGGTGTAGGGTGCAGGGTGTAGCGTGTAGCGTGTTGGGTGTAGATTGTAGCGTGTAGCGTGTAGGGTGTAGGGTGTAGAGTGCAGAGTGTAGGGTGTAGAGTGTAACGTGTAGTGTGTAGGGTGTAGCGTGTAGCGTGTAGTGTGTAGCGTGTAGGGTGTAGGGTGTAGAGTGTAGCGTGTAGGGTGTAGCATGTAGCGTGTAGGGTGTAGGGTGTATAGTGTAGAGTGTAGCGTGTAGTGTGAAGCATGCAGGGTGTAGGGTGTCGGGTATAGCGTGTAGGGTGTAGGGTGTAGAGTGTAGGGTGTAGCGTGTATGGTGTAGAGTGTAGCGTGTAGAGTGTAGCGTGTAGCGTGTAGGGTGTAGCGTGTAGCATGTATCGTGTAGCGTGTAGCATGTAGAGTGTAGGGTGTAGGGTGTAGGGTGTAGCATGTAGAGTGTAGGGTGTAGGGTGTAGCGTGTAGAGTGTAGGGTATAGAGTGTAGCGTGTAGCGTGTAGAGGGTAGGGTGTAGAGTGTAGAGTGTAGCGTGTAGGGTGTAGAGTGTAGCGTGTGGAGTGTATTGTGTAGAATGTAGAGTGTAGCATGTAGCGTGTAGAGTGTAGGGTGTAGAGTGTAGCGTGTAGGGTGTAGAGTGTAGCGTGTAGAGTGTAGCGTGTAGGGTGTAGCGTGTCGGGTGTAGGGTGTAGGGTGTAGCGTGTAGTTTGTAGGGTGTAGGGTGTAGGGTGTTGCGTGTAGGGTGTAGAGTGTAGCGTGTAGCGTGTAGAGTGTAGCGTGTAGGGTGTAGGGTGTAGCGTGTAGTGTGTAGGGTGTAGGGTGTAGAGTGTAGGGTGTAGCATGTAGGGTGTAGGGTGTAGGGTGTAGCATGTAGGGTGTAGAGTGTAGCGTGTAGGGTGTACGGTGTAGAGTGTAGGGTATAAGCTGTAGCGTTTAGCGTGTAGGGTGTAGCGTGTAGCGTGTAGGGTGTAGAGTGTAGCGTGTAGGGTGTAGAGTATAGCATGTAGAGAGTAGGGTGTAGGGTGTAGGTTGTAGAGTGTAACGTGTAGCGTGTAGGGTGTAGAGTGTAGCGTGTAGGGTGTAGGGTGTAGAGTGTAGGGTGAAGGGTGTAGCGTGTAGCGTGTAGCGTGTAGGGTGTAGGGTGTAGATTGTAGCGTGTAGGGTGCAGGGTGTAGAGTGTAGAGTGTAGGGTGTAGAGTGTAACGTGTAGCATGTAGGGTGTAGCGTGTAGCGTGTAGGGTGTAGGGTGTAGAGTGTAACGTGTAGCGTGTAGGGTGTAGCGTGTAGCGTGTAGGGTGTAGCGTGTAGCGTGTAGTGTGTAGCGTGTAGAGTGTAGGGTGTAGGGTGTAGCATGTAGCGTGTAGGGTGTAGGGTGTAGAGTGTAGCGTGTAGCGTGTAGAGTGTACGGTGTAGAGTGTAGGGTGTAGCGTGTAGGGTGTAGAGTGTAGCATGTAGCGTGTAGCGTGCAGGGTTAAGCTACACACTACACACTAAACACAAAAAGAAAAGGATATGCAAACCAATGGGATCCACGTTAAATAGTCAATTTTATTGTACAAAAATAGTAATCCACAAACAGAACCAGGCAAAACATACATTTAAAAACATTTAAAACACTAGTATGGCTGAATAGGCCATACGTAATTTTACCCGAGGAAATGAAGGAAGCTAATACTTTACAGCATATGTGAGACAGGAGAAATAACCAGAGAGAAAAAATTGCTAGGTATGCGGGTACACCAATCTTAGTCAAATCTACATATAAGAAGCCTATTGTTTACTGCCAACTGTGACCCCCTGAGTACTATGACAGGAAACATATACTCCAGCCTAGTATCTGGAAGAAATACATCATGGATCCTATTTTGTTCAACACAGCATGCGTGCGCACAGTTGGTAAGCAAATGAAAGCAGACCCCTATAGAAAGGTAATCAGGGAAATAGATATGCTGCAGTACTACAAAATCCTAGTTATTTGGATAAATGTATGCATACAGACGCCTTGTGGAAATACAAAGAATCAGGATCCATTGTCCTAAGGCTTGGAAAAATGCCAGGCCATGCATGAAGTAAATAGGTGTAATTCCATAGCAGTTGTAAAGATGTTACCCAAGTCCTGTCCCTTGGGAAAAAAACAAAGGAAGCCCTGAACCCCACGCGTATCGACGCTACTCAAGCGTCTTCATCAGAGGAAAAAGTGACACCCTACACGCTACACGCTACACTCTACACCCTACACGCTACACTCTACACCCTACACGCTACACCCTACACTCTACACGCTACATGCTACACTCTACACCCTACACAATACACGCTACTTGCTACACCCTACATGCTACACTCTACACGCTACACGCTACACCCTACACGGTACACCCTACACCCTACACCCTACACGCTACACGCTACACCCTACACCCTACACCCTACACGCTACAATCTACACGCTACACGCTACACCCTACACCCTACACCCTACACGCTACAATCTACACGCTACACGCTACACACTATACGCTACACGCTAGACGCTACACTCTACACCCTACACACTACACCCTACACTCTACACCCTACACCCTACACGCTACACGCTACACGCTACACGCTACACCCTACACGCTACACCCTACACTCTACACCCTACACGCTACACCCTACACGCTACACGTTACACTCTACACCCTACACTCTACACCCTACACCCTACTCTATACACGCTACACTCTACACCCTACACGCTACACTCTACACCCTACACCCTACACGCTACACGCTACACTCTACACGCTAAACGCTACAGCTTATACCCTACACTCTACACCCTACACCCTACATGCTACACTCTACACCCTACACGCTACACCCTACACCCTACACCCTACACGCTACACGCTACACCCTACACCCTACACCCTACACGCTACAATCTACACGCTACACGCTACACCCTACACCCTACACCCTACACGCTACAATCTACACGCTACACGCAACACACTATACGCTACACGCTAGACGCTACACTCTACACCCTACACGCTACACCCTACACTCTACACCCTACACCCTACACGCTAAACGCTACACGCTACACCCTACACGCTACACCCTACACTCTACACCCTACACCCTACACGCTACACGCTACACCCTACACGCTACACCCTACACGTTACACTCTACACCCTACACCCTACACTCTACACCCTACACCCTACTCTCTACACGCTACACTCTACACCCTACACGCTACACTCTACACTCTACACCCTACACCCTACACGCTACATGCTACACGCTACACTCTACACGCTAAACGCTACAGCTTATACCCTACACTCTACACCGTACACCCTACATGCTACACTCTACACCCTACACGCTACACCCTACACCCTACATGCTACACCCTACACTCTACACTCTACACCCTACACGCTACACCCTATGCCCTGCACGCCACACACTACACTCTACACGCTACACCCTACACTGTACACCCTACACCCTACACGCTACACGCTACACTCTACACGCTACACCCTACACTCTACACCCTACACCCTACACGCTATACGCTACACTCTACACCCTGCACGCTACACGCTACACCCTACACGCTACACTCTACACCCTACACGCTACACCCTACACTCTACACCCTACACACTACACGCTACTCGCTACACTCTACACCCTACACGCTACACTCTACACTCTACTCCCTACTCTCTACACGCTACACTCTATACCCTACACTCTACACACTACGCGCTACACGCTACACACTACACACTACACGCTACACTTTACACTCTACACGCTACACACTACACGCTACACGCTACACTCTACACCCTACACCCTACTCTACATGCTACACGCTACACGGTACATGATAAACGCTACACGCTACACGCTACACCCTACACGCTACACGCTACACTCCACACCCTACACGCTACACCCTACACCCTACTCCCTACACTCTACACGCTACACGCTACACCCTACACCCTACACTGTACACCCTACACCCTACATGCTACACTCTACACTCTGCTCCCTACTCTCTACACGCTACACGCTACACCCTACACGCTACACTTTACACTCTACACGCTACACTCCACACTCTACACACTACACTCTACACCCTACACCCTACTCTACATGCTACACGCTACACGCTACATGCTACACCCTACACGCTTCACCCTACACCCTATGCCCTGCACGCCACACACTACACTCTACACGCTACACCCTACACTGTACACCCTACACCCTACACGCTACACGCTACACTCTACACGCTACACCCTACACTCTACACCCTACACCCTACACGCTATACGCTATACGCTACACTCTACACCCTGCACGCTACACGCTACACCCTACACGCTACACTCTACACCCTACACGCTACACCCTACACTCTACACCCTACACCCTACACACTACACGCTACTCGCTACACGCTACACCCTACACGCTACACTCTACACCCTACACGCTACACCCTACACTCTACACCCTACACCCTACACACTACACGCTACTCGCTACACTCTACACCCTACACGCTACACCCTACACTCTACACCCTACACCGTACACGCTACACGCTACACTCTACACGCTACACCCTTCACTCTACACCCTACACCCTACATGCTACACTCTACACCCTACACGGTACACCCTACAATCTACACGCTACATGCTACACTCTACACTCTACACCCTACACCCTACACGCTACATGCTACACTCTACACCCTACACGCTACACTCTACACCCTACACGCTACATGCTACACTCTACACCATACACCCTACACGCTACATGCTACACGCTACACTCTACACCCTACACGCTACACGCTAGGGTGTAGAGTGTAATATGTAGCGTGTAGTTTGTAGCGTTTAGCGTGTAGCGTGTAGGGTGTAGGGTGAAGCGTGTAGGGTGTAGCATGTAGCGTGTAGCGTGTAGCATGTAGAGTAGGGTGTAGGGTGTAGGGTGTAGAGTGTAGTGTGTAGAGTGTGGAGTGTAGCGTGTAGAGTGTAAAGTGTAGCGTGTAGGGTGTAGCGTGTAGTGTGTAGCGTGTAGCGCGTAGCGTGTAGAGTGTAGGGTATAGAGTGTAGCGTGTAGAGAGTAGGGAGCAGAGTGTAGAGTGTAGCGTGTAGGGTGTACAGTGTAGGGTGTAGGGTGTAGCGTGTAGCGTGTAGAGTGTAGGGAGAAGGGTGTAGGGTGTAGCATGTAGGGTGTGGAGTGTAGCGTGTAGCGTGTAGGGTGTAGCGTGTAGCGAGTAGGGTGTAGCGTGTATCATGTACCGTGTAGCATGTAGCATGTAGAGTAGGGTGTAGGGTGTAGAGTGTAGCGTGTAGCGTGTAGTGTGTAGCGTGTAGAGTGTAAAGTGTAGCGTGTAGTGTGTAGTGTGTAGCGTGTAGCGCGTAGCGTGTAGAGTGTAGGGTATAGAGTGTAGCGTGTAGAGAGTAGGGAGTAGAGTGTAGAGTGTAGCGTGTAGGGTGTAGAGTGTAGCGAGTAGCGTGTAGTGTGTAGGGTGTAGGGTGTAGAGTGTAGGGTGTAGCGTGTAGGGTGTAGAGTGTAGCGTGTAGGGTGTAGCGTGTAGCGTGCAGGTGTAGAGTGTAGCGTATAGCGTGTAGGGTGTAGGGTGTAGAGTGTAGGGTGTAGCGTGTAGAGTGTAGCGTGTAGCGTGTAGGGTGTAGGGTGTACAGTGTAGGGTGTAGGGTGTAGCGTGTAGAGTGTAGTGTGTGGCGTGCAGGGCGTAGGGTGTAGCGTGTAGGGTGTAGGGTGTAGAGTGTAGGGTGTAGAGTGTAGCATGTAGGGTGTACGGTGTAGAGTGTAGGGTATAAGCTGTAGCGTTTAGCGTGTAGAGTGTAGCGTGTAGCGTGTAGCGTGTAGGGTGTAGGGTGTAGAGTGTAGCGTGTAGGGTGTAGAGTGTAGAGTGTAGAGAGTAGGGTGTAGGGTGTAGAGTGTAGGGTGTAGAGTGTAACGTGTAGCGTGTAGGGTGTAGCGTGTAGGGTGTAGAGTGTAGGGTGTAGCGTGTAGGGTGTAGCGTGTAGCGTGTAGCGTGTAGGGTGTAGGGTGTAGAGTGTAGGGTGTAGCGTGTAGGGTGTAGCGTGTAGCGTGTAGCGTGTAGGTTGTAGGGTGTAGAGTGTAGGGTGTAGCGTGTAGGGTGTAGCGTGTAGCGTGTAGCGTGTAGAGTGTAGCGTCTAGCGTGTAGCGTATAGCGTGTAGTGTGTAGATTGTAGCGTGTAGGGTGTAGGGTGTACCGTGTAGGGTGTAGCGTGTAGCGTGTAGCGTGTAGAGTGTAGCATGTAGGGTGTAGCAAGTAGCGTGTATTGTGTAGGGTGTAGAGTGTAGCATGTAGCGTGTAGAGTGTAGGGTGTAGCGTGTAGGGTGTAGAGTGTAGCGTGTAGAGTGTAGAGTGTAGCGTGTAGCGTGTAGGGTGTCACTTTTTCCTCTGATGAAGACGCTTGAGTAGCGTCGATACGCGTGGGGTAAAGGGCTTCCTTTGTTTTTTTCCCGAGGGACAGGACTTGGGTAACTTATCTTTACAACTGCTATGGAATTACACCTATTTACTTCATGCATGGCCTGGCATTTTTCCAAGCCTTAGGACAATGGATCCTGATTCTTTGTATTTCCACAAGGCGTCTGTATGCATACATTTATCCAAATAACTAGGATTTTGTAGTACTGCAGCATATCTATTTCCCTGATTACCTTTCTATAGGGGTCTGCTTTCATTTGCTTACCAACTGTGCGCACGCATGCTGTGTTGAACAAAATAGGATCCATGATGTATTTCTTCCAGATACTAGGCTGGAGTATATGTTTCCTGTCATAGTACTCAGGGGGTCACAGTTGGCAGTAAACAATAGGCTTCTTATATGTAGATTTGACTAAGATTGGTGTACCCGCATACCTAGCAATTTTTTCTCTCTGGTTATTTCTCCTGTCTCACATATGCTGTAAAGTATTAGCTTCCTTCATTCCCTCGGGTAAAATTACTTATGGCCTATTCAGCCATACTAGTGTTTTAAATGTTTTTAAATGTATGTTTTGCCTGGTTCTGTTTGTGGATTACTATTTTTGTACAATAAAATTGACTATTTAACGTGGATCCCATTGGTTTGCATATCCTTTTCTTTTTGTGTTTAGTGTGTAGTGTGTAGCTTAACCCTACACGCTACACGCTACACGCTACACTCTACACCCTACACGCTACACCCTACACTCTACACCGTACACTCTACACGCTACACGCTACACTCTACACCCTACACCCTAAACGCTACACGCTACACTCTACACCCTACACGCTACACTCTACACTCTACACGCTACACGCTACACTCTACACCCTACACTCTACACGCTACACGCTACACGCTACACCCTACACTCTACACGCTACACGCTACACTCTACACGCTACACGCTACATGCTACACTCTACACTCTACACCCTACACGCTACACGCTATACTCTACACCCTACACTCTACACGCTACACGCTACACTCTACACTCTACACGCTACACGCTACACTCTACACCCTACACGCAACACGCTACACTCTATACCCTACACGCTACACTCTGCACGCTACACGCTACACCGTACACGCTATACTCTGCACGCTACACGCTACACTCTACACCATACACGCTACACCCTACACTACACCCTACACCCTACACGCTATACCCGACACCCTACACCCTACATGCTTCACCCTAAACGCTACACTCTACACTCTACACCCTACACCCTACACGCTACATGCTACACCCTACACGCTACACTCTACACCCTACACTCTACACGCTACACACTACACGCTACGCGCTACACCCTACACGCTACACGCTACACCCTACACGCTACACGTTACACTCTACACCCTACACCCTACACGCTACACGCTACACCCTACACGCTACACGTTACACTCTACACCCTACACGCTACACTCTACACCCTGCACCCTACACGCTACAATCTACACCCTACACCCTACACGCTACACTCTACACCCTACACGCTACACCCTACACTCTACACCGTACACTACACGCTACACGCTACACTCTACACCCTACACCCTACACGCTACACGTTACACTCTACACCCTACACGCTACACTCTACACCCTGCTCCCTACACGCTACACGCTACACCCTACACGCTACACGCTACACCCTACACACTACACGTTACACTCTACACCCTACACTCTACACCCTACACTCTACACGCTACACTCTACACCCTACACTCTGCACTCTACACCCTACACCCTACACGCTACACTCTACACCCTACACCCTACACGCTACACACTACACGCTACACGCTACACCATACACGCTACACGCTACACCCTACACGCTACATGTTACACTCTACACCCTGCACCCTACACGCTACACGCTACACCCTACACGCTACACGCTACACCCTACACACTACACGTTACACTCTACACCCTACACTCTACACCCTACACTCTACACGCTACACTCTACACCCTACACTCTGCACTCTACACCCTACACCCTACACACTACACGCTACACTCTACACCCTACACGCTACACGCTACACCCTACACCCCTACACCCTACACGCTACAATCTACACGCTACACGCTACACCCTATACGCTAGACGCTACACTCTACACGCTACACGATACACGCTACACCCTACACGCTACACCCTACACTCTACACCCTACACCCTACACGCTACACGCTACACCCTACACGCTACACCCTACACTCTACACCCTACACCCTACACGCTACATGCTACACCCTACTCTCTACACGCTATATTCTACACCCTACACGCTACACTCTACACCCTACACGCTACACGCTACACTCTACACCCTAGACGCTACACTCTATACCCTACACTCTACACGCTACACCCTACACCCTACACTCTACATGCTACACCCTACACCCTACACTCTACATGCTACACGCTACACGCTACATGCTACACGCTACACCCTACACGCTACACGCTACACACTACATGCTACACCCTACACCCTACACCCTACACGCTACACGCTACACTCTACACCCTACACGCTACACCCTACACCCTACACCCTACACGCTACACGCTACACTCTACACCCTACACGCTACACCCTACACTCTACACCCTACACGCTACACCCTACACTCTACACCCTACACGCTATACGCTACACTCTACACCCTGCACGCTACACGCTACACCCTACACGCTACACTCTACACCCTACACGCTACACCCTACACTCTACACCCTACACGCTACACGCTACACTCTACACCCTACACGCTACACCCTACACTCCACACCCTACACCCTACATGCTACACGCTACACCCTACACGCTACAAATTACACTCTAAACCCTACACTCTACATCCTACACCCTACACTCTACACCCTACACGCTACACTCTACACTCTACACCCTACACCGTACATGCTACACGCTACACGCTACACTCTACACCCTACACGCTACACGCTACACCCTACAAGCTAAACGCTACAAACTACACGCTACATATTACACTCTACACCCTAGCGTGTAGGGTGTAGAGTGTAGCGTGTAGCATGTAGCGTGTAGGGTGTATGGTGTAGAGTGTAGCATGTAGCGTGTAGGGTGTAGAGTGTAGCGTGTAGGGTGTAGAGTGTAGCATGTAGCGTGTAGGGTGTAGGGTGTAGAGTGTAGAGTGTAGCATGTAGCATGTAGATTGTAGGGTGTACCGTGTAGGGTGTAGAGTGTATCATGTAGGGTGTAGGGTGTAGAGTGAAGGGTGTAGCGTGTAGAGTGTAGCGTGTAGCGTGTACGGTGTAGGGTGTAGAGTGTAGGGTGTAGCGTGTAGCTTGTAGGGTGTAGAGTGTAGCGTGTAGCGTGTAGGCTGTAGCGTGTAGGGTGTAGCATGTATCGTGTAGGGTGTAGAGTGTAGCGTGTAGGGTGTAGCGTGTAGCGTGTGTAGGGTGTAGGGTGTAGAGTGTAGCGTGTAGGGTGTAGAGTGTAGGGTGTAGGGTGTAGAGTGTAGCGTATAGCGTGTAGGGTGTAGGATGTAGAGTGTAGCGTGTAGGGTGTAGAGTGTAGCGTGTAGAGTGTAGCATGTAGCGTGTAGGGTGTAGAGTGTAGAGTGTAGCGTGTAGGGTGAAGCATGTAGGGTGTAGGGTGTCGGGTATAGCGTGTAGGGTGTAGGGTGTAGAGTGTAGGGTGTAGCGTGTATGGTGTAGAGTGTAGCGTGTAGCGTGTAGAGTGTAGCGTGTAGGGTGTAGGGTGTAGCGTGTAGCATGCAGAGTGTAGCGTGTAGGGTGTAGAGTGTAGCGTGTTGCGTGTAGGGTGTAGAGTGTAGCGTGTAGCGTGTAGAGTGTAGAGTGTAGCGTGTAGCGTGTAGAGTGTAGCGGGTAGGGTGTAGAGTGTAGCGAGTAGCGTGTAGGGTGTAGGGTGTAGAGTGTAGGGTGTAGCGTGTAGGGTGAAGAATGTAGCGTGTAGGGGGTAGGGTGTAGGGTGTAGAGTGTAGCGTGTAGGGTGTAGCGTGTAGCATGTAGCGTGTAGCGTGTAGCATGTAGAGTGTAGCGTGTAGGGTGTAGAGTGTAGCGTGTAGGGTGTAGCGTGTAGCGTGTAGCGTGCAGTGTGTAGAGTGTAGCGTATAGCGTGTAGGGTGTAGAGTGTAGGGTGTAGCATGTAGCGTGTAGAGTGTAGCGTGTAGGGTGTAGGGTGTACAGTGTAGGGTGTAGCGTGTAGCATGTAGGGTGTAGGGTGTAGCGTGTAGCGTGTACCGTGTAGCGTATAGAGTGCAGCGTGTAGGGTGTAGAGTGTAGCGTGTAGTGTGTAGCGTGTAGGGTGTAGGGTGTAGCGTGTAGGGTGTAGAGTGTAGCGTGTATGGTGTAGAGTGTAACATGTAGCGTGTAGGGTGTAGGGCGTAGCGTGTAGCGTGTACCGTGTAGCGTATAGAGTGTAGTGTGTAGGGTGTAGAGTGTAGCGTGTAGGGTGTAGAGTGTAGCGTGTAGCGTGTAGCGTGTAGCGTGTAGAGTGTAGTGTGTAGGGTGTAGCGTGTAGAGTGTAGTGTGTGGCATGCAGGGCGTAGGGTGTAGCGTGTAGGGTGTAGGGTGTAGAGTGTAGGGTGTAGCATGTAGGGTGTAGGGTGTAGGGTGTAGCGTGTAGGGTGTAGAGTGTAGCGTGTAGGGTGTACGGTGTAGAGTGTAGGGTATAAGCTGTAGCGTTTAGCGTGTAGAGTGTAGCGTGTAGCGTGTAGCGTGTAGCGTGTAGGGTGTAGAGTGTAGGGTGTAGAGTGTAGCGTGTAGCGTGTAGCGTGTAGGGTGTAGGGTGTAGCGTGTAGGGTGTAGCATGTAGCGTGTAGCGTGTAGCATGTAGAGTAGGGTGTAGGGTGTAGGGTGTAGAGTGTAGAGTGTAGAGTGTAGCGTGTAGAGTGTAAAGTGTAGCGTGTAGGGTGTAGCGTGTAGTGTGTAGCGTGTAGCGCGTAGCGTGTAGAGTGTAGGGTATAGAGTGTAGCGTGTAGAGAGTAGGGAGCAGAGTGTAGAGTGTAGCGTGCAGGGTGTAGGGTGTACAGTGTAGGGTGTAGGGTGTAGCGTGTAGCGTGTAGAGTGTAGGGAGTAGGGTGTAGGGTGTAGCGTGTAGGGTGTAGATTGTAGCGTGTAGCGTGTAGCGTGTAGGGTGTAGCGTGTAGGGTGTAGCGTGTATCATGTACCGTGTAGCGTGTAGCATGTAGAGTAGGGTGTAGGGTGTAGAGTGTAGCATGTAGGGTGTAGGGTGTAGAGTGTAGGGTGTAGCATGTAGGGTGTAGGGTGTAGGGTGTAGCGTGCAGGGTGTAGAGTGTAGCGTGTAGGGTGTACGGTGTAGAGTGTAGGGTATAAGCTGTAGCGTTTAGCGTGTAGAGTGTAGCGTGTAGCGTGTAGCGTGTAGGGTGTAGAGTGTAGGGTGTAGAGTGTAGTGTGTAGCGTGTAGCGTGTAGGGTGTAGGGTGAAGCGTGTAGGGTGTAGCATGTAGCGTGTAGCGTGTAGCATGTAGAGTAGGGTGTAGGGTGTAGGGTGTAGAGTGTAGTGTGTAGAGTGTGGAGTGTAGCGTGTAGAGTGTAAAGTGTAGCGTGTAGGGTGTAGCGTGTAGTGTGTAGCGTGTAGTGCGTAGCGTGTAGAGTGTAGGGTATAGAGTGTAGCGTGTAGAGAGTAGGGAGCAGAGTGTAGAGTGTAGCATGTAGGGTGTAGGGTGTACAGTGTAGGGTGTAGGGTGTAGCGTGTAGCGTGTAGAGTGTAGGGAGTAGGGTGTAGGGTGTAGCGTGTAGGGTGTGGAGTGTAGCGTGTAGCGTGTAGGGTGTAGCGTGTAGCGTGTAGGGTGTAGCGTGTATCATGTACCGTGTAGCGTGTAGCATGTAGAGTAGGGTGTAGGGTGTAGAGTGTAGCGTGTAGCGTGTAGTGTGTAGCGTGTAGAGTGTAGGGTATAGAGTGTAGCGTGTAGAGAGTAGGGAGTAGAGTGTAGAGTGTAGCGTGTAGGGTGTAGAGTGTAGCGAGTAGCGTGTAGTGTGTAGGGTGTAGGCTGTAGAGTGTAGGGTGTAGCGTGTAGGGTGTAGAGTGTAGCATGTAGGGTGTAGCGTGTAGCGTGCAGGGTGTAGAGTGTAGGGTGTAGCGTGTAGAGTGTAGCGTGTAGCGTGTAGGGTGTAGGGTGTACAGTGTAGGGTGTAGGGTGTAGCGTGTAGAGTTTAGTGTGTGGCGTGCAGGGCATAGGGTGTAGCGTGTAGGGTGTAGAGTGTAGGGTGTAGCATGTAGGGTGTAGGGTGTAGGGTGTAGCGTGTAGGGTGTAGAGTGTAGCATGTAGGGTGTACGGTGTAGAGTGTAGGGTATAAGCTGTAGCGTTTAGCGTGTAGAGTGTAGCGTGTAGCGTGTAGGGTGTAGCGTGTAGGGTGTAGAGTGTAGGGTGCAGCGTGTAGGGTGTATCGTGTAGCGTGTAGCGTGTAGGGTGTAGGGTGTAGAGTGTAGGGTGTAGCGTGTAGGGTGTAGCGTGTAGCGTGTAGCGTGTAGAGTGTAGCGTCTAACGTGTAGCGTATAGTGTGTAGCGTGTAGCGTGTAGATTGTAGCGTGTAGGGTGTAGGGTGTAGCGTGTAGCGTGTAGGGTGTAGGGTGTAGGGTGTAGCGTGTAGCGTGTAGCGTGTAGAGTGTAGCATGTAGGGTGTAGCAAGTAGCGTGTACCGTGTAGGGTGTAGCGTGTAGCGTGTAGCGTGTAGAGTGTAGCATGTAGGGTGTAGCAAGTAGCGTGTATTGTGTAGGGTGTAGAGTGTAGCGTGTAGCGTGTAGGGTGTCAATTTTTCCTCTGATGAAGACGCTTGAGTAGCGTCGATACGCGTGGGGTTCAGGGCTTCCTTTGTTTTTTTCCCGAGGGACAGGACTTGGGTAACTTATCTTTACAACTGCTATGGAATTACACCTATTTACTTCATGCATGGCCTGGCATTTTTCCAAGCCTTAGGACAATGGATCCTGATTCTTTGTATTTCCACAAGGCGTCTGTATGCATACATTTATCCAAATAACTAGGATTTTGTAGTACTGCAGCATACCTATTTCCCTGATTACCTTTCTATAGGGGTCTGCTTTCATTTGCTTACCAACTGTGCGCACGCATGCTGTGTTGAACAAAATAGGATCCATGATGTATTTCTTCCAGATACTAGGCTGGAGTATATGTTTCCTGTCATAGTACTCAGGGGGTCACAGTTGGCAGTAAACAATAGGCTTCTTATATGTAGATTTGACTAAGATTGGTGTACCCGCATACCTAGCAATTTTTTCTCTCTGGTTATTTATCCTGTCTCACATATGCTGTAAAGTATTAGCTTCCTTCATTCCCTCGGGTAAAATTACTTATGGCCTATTCAGCCATACTAGTGTTTTAAATGTTTTTAAATGTATGTTTTGCCTGGTTCTGTTTGTGGATTACTATTTTTGTACAATAAAATTGACTATTTAACGTGGATCCCATTGGTTTGCATATCCTTTTCTTTTTGTGTTTAGTGTGTAGTGTGTAGCTTAACCCTACACGCTACACGCTACACGCTACACTCTACACCCTACACGCTACACCCTACACTCTACACCGTACACTCTACACGCTACACGCTACACTCTACACCCTACACCCTAAACGCTACACGCTACACTCTACACCCTACACGCTACACTCTACACTCTACACGCTACACGCTACACTCTACACCCTACACTCTACACGCTACACGCTACACGCTACACCCTACACTCTACACGCTACACGCTACACTCTACACGCTACACGCTACATGCTACACTCTACACTCTACACCCTACACCCTACACGCTACACGCTATACTCTACACCCTACACTCTACACGCTACACGCTACACTCTACACTCTACACGCTACACGCTACACTCTACACCCTACACGCAACACGCTACACTCTATACCCTACACGCTACACTCTGCACGCTACACGCTACACCGTACACGCTATACTCTGCACGCTACACGCTACACTCTACACCATACACGCTACACCCTACACTCTACACCCTACACCCTACACGCTATACCCGACACCCTACACCCTACATGCTTCACCCTAAACGCTACACTCTACACTCTACACCCTACACCCTACACGCTACATGCTACACCCTACACGCTACACTCTACACCCTACACTCTACACGCTACACA
Organism: Ranitomeya variabilis; assembly: GCF_051348905.1. NCBI lineage: Eukaryota > Metazoa > Chordata > Amphibia > Anura > Dendrobatidae > Ranitomeya > Ranitomeya variabilis. Next base: position 348,244 of record NW_027508197.1, read on the forward strand.
CTACACGCTACGCGCTACACCCTACACGCTACACGCTACACCCTACACGCTACACGTTACACTCTACACCCTACACCCTACACGCTACACGCTACACCCTACACGCTACACGTTACACTCTACACCCTACACGCTACACTCTACACCCTGCACCCTACACGCTACAATCTACACCCTACACCCTACACGCTACACTCTACACCCTACACGCTACACCCTACACTCTACACCGTACACTACACGCTACACGCTACACTCTACACCCTACACCCTACACGCTATGCGCTACACTCTACACCCTACACGCTACACTCTAAACTCTACATGCTACACGCTACACTCTACACTCTACACGCTACACGCTACACCCTACACCCTACACGCTACACGCTACACTCTACAACCTACACGCTACACGCTACACTCCACACGCAACACGCTACACTCTACACCCTACACTCTACACGCTACACGCTACACTCTACACCCTACACTCTACACGCTACACGCTACACTGTACACCCTACATGCAACACGCTACACTCTACACCCTACACGCTACACTCTACACGCTACACGCTACATGCTACACTCTACACTCTACACCATACACCCTACACGCTACACTCTACACTCTACACGCTACACGCTACACCCTACACCCTACACGCTACACGCTACACTCTACAACCTACACGCTACACGCTACACTCCACACGCAACACGCTACACTCTACACCCTACACTCTACACGCTACACGCTACACTCTACACCCTACACTCTACACGCTACACGCTACACTGTACACCCTACATGCAACACGCTACACTCTACACCCTACACGCTACACTCTACACGCTACACGCTACATGCTACACTCTACACTCTACACCATACACCCTACACGCTACACACTATACTCTACACCCTACACGCTACACTCTACACGCTACACGCTACACGCTACACGCTACACTCTACACGCTACACTCTACACCCTACATGCAACACGCTACACTCTACACCCTACACCCTACACGCTACACGCTACACCCTACACGCTACACGCTACACTCTACACCCTACACCCTACACACTACACCCTACACGCTACACGTTACACTCTACACCCTACACGCTACACTCTACACCCTGCTCCCTACACGCTACACGCTACACCCTACACGCTACACGCTACACCCTACACACTACACGTTACACTCTACACCCTACACTCTACACCCTACACTCTACACGCTACAATCTACACCCTACACTCTGCACTCTACACCCTACACCCTACACGCTACACTCTACACCCTACACCCTACACGCTACACACTACACGCTACACGCTACACCATACACGCTACACGCTACACCCTACACGCTACATGTTACACTCTACACCCTGCACCCTACACGCTACACGCTACACCCTACACGCTACACGCTACACCCTACACACTACACGTTACACTCTACACCCTACACTCTACACCCTACACTCTACACGCTACACTCTACACCCTACACTCTGCACTCTACACCCTACACCCTACACACTACACGCTACACTCTACACCCTACACGCTACACGCTACACCCTACACCCTACACCCTACACGCTACAATCTACACGCTACACGCTACACCCTATACGCTAGACGCTACACTCTACACGCTACACGATACACGCTACACCCTACACGCTACACCCTACACTCTACACCCTACACCCTACACGCTACACGCTACACCCTACACGCTACACCCTACACTCTACACCCTACACCCTACACGCTACATGCTACACCCTACTCTCTACACGCTATATTCTACACCCTACACGCTACACTCTACACCCTACACGCTACACGCTACACTCTACACCCTAGACGCTACACTCTATACCCTACACTCTACACGCTACACCCTACACCCTACACTCTACATGCTACACCCTACACCCTACACTCTACATGCTACACGCTACACGCTACATGCTACACGCTACACCCTACACGCTACACGCTACACACTACATGCTACACCCTACACCCTACACCCTACACGCTACACGCTACACTCTACACCCTACACGCTACACCCTACACCCTACACCCTACACGCTACATGCTACACTCTACACCCTACACGCTACACCCTACACTCTACACCCTACACGCTACACCCTACACTCTACACCCTACACGCTATACGCTACACTCTACACCCTGCACGCTACACGCTACACCCTACACGCTACACTCTACACCCTACACGCTACACCCTACACTCTACACCCTACACGCTACACGCTACACTCTACACCCTACACGCTACACCCTACACTCCACACCCTACACCCTACATGCTACACGCTACACCCTACACGCTACAAATTACACTCTAAACCCTACACTCTACATCCTACACCCTACACTCTACACCCTACACGCTACACTCTACACTCTACACCCTACACCCTACATGCTACACGCTACACGCTACACTCTACACCCTACACGCTACACGCTACACCCTACAAGCTAAACGCTACAAACTACACGCTACATATTACACTCTACACCCTAGCGTGTAGCGTGTAGGGTGTAGAGTGTAGCGTGTAGCATGTAGCGTGTAGGGTGTATGGTGTAGAGTGTAGCATGTAGCGTGTAGGGTGTAGAGTGTAGCGTGTAGGGTGTAGAGTGTAGCATGTAGCGTGTAGGGTGTAGGGTGTAGAGTGTAGAGTGTAGCATGTAGCATGTAGATTGTAGGGTGTACCGTGTAGGGTGTAGAGTGTATCATGTAGGGTGTAGGGTGTAGAGTGAAGGGTGTAGCGTGTAGAGTGTAGCGTGTAGCGTGTACGGTGTAGGGTGTAGAGTGTAGGGTGTAGCGTGTAGCTTGTAGGGTGTAGAGTGTAGCGTGTAGCGTGTAGGCTGTAGCGTGTAGGGTGTAGCATGTATCGTGTAGGGTGTAGAGTGTAGCGTGTAGGGTGTAGCGTGTAGCGTGTGTAGGGTGTAGGGTGTAGAGTGTAGCGTGTAGCGTGTAGGGTGTAGAGTGTAGGGTGTAGGGTGTAGAGTGTAGCGTATAGCGTGTAGGGTGTAGGATGTAGAGTGTAGCGTGTAGGGTGTAGAGTGTAGCGTGTAGAGTGTAGCATGTAGCGTGTAGGGTGTAGAGTGTAGAGTGTAGCGTGTAGGGTGAAGCATGTAGGGTGTAGGGTGTCGGGTATAGCGTGTAGGGTGTAGGGTGTAGAGTGTAGGGTGTAGCGTGTATGGTGTAGAGTGTAGCGTGTAGCGTGTAGAGTGTAGCGTGTAGGGTGTAGGGTGTAGCGTGTAGCATGCAGAGTGTAGCGTGTAGGGTGTAGAGTGTAGCGTGTTGCGTGTAGGGTGTAGAGTGTAGCGTGTAGCATGTAGAGTGTAGAGTGTAGCGTGTAGCGTGTAGAGTGTAGCGGGTAGGGTGTAGAGTGTAGCGAGTAGCGTGTAGGGTGTAGGGTGTAGAGTGTAGGGTGTAGCGTGTAGGGTGAAGAATGTAGCGTGTAGGGGGTAGGGTGTAGGGTGTAGAGTGTGGCGTGTAGGGTGTAGCGTGTAGCATGTAGCGTGTAGCGTGTAGCATGTAGAGTGTAGCTTGTAGGGTGTAGAGTGTAGCGTGTAGGGTGTAGCGTGTAGCGTGTAGCGTGCAGTGTGTAGAGTGTAGCGTATAGCGTGTAGGGTGTAGAGTGTAGGGTGTAGCATGTAGCGTGTAGAGTGTAGCGTGTAGGGTGTAGGGTGTACAGTGTAGGGTGTAGCGTGTAGCATGTAGGGTGTAGGGTGTAGCGTGTAGCGTGTACCGTGTAGCGTATAGAGTGCAGCGTGTAGGGTGTAGAGTGTAGCGTGTAGTGTGTAGCGTGTAGGGTGTAGGGTGTAGCGTGTAGGGTGTATGGTGTAGAGTGTAGCATGTAGCGTGTAGGGTGTAGAGTGTAGCGTGTAGGGTGTAGAGTGTAGCATGTAGCGTGTAGGGTGTAGGGTGTAGAGTGTAGAGTGTAGCATGTAGCATGTAGATTGTAGGGTGTACCGTGTAGGGTGTAGAGTGTATCATGTAGGGTGTAGGGTGTAGAGTGAAGGGTGTAGCGTGTAGAGTGTAGCGTGTAGCGTGTACGGTGTAGGGTGTAGAGTGTAGGGTGTAGCGTGTAGCTTGTAGGGTGTAGAGTGTAGCGTGTAGCGTGTAGGCTGTAGCGTGTAGGGTGTAGCATGTATCGTGTAGGGTGTAGAGTGTAGCGTGTAGGGTGTAGCATGTAGCGTGTGTAGGGTGTAGGGTGTAGAGTGTAGCGTGTAGCGTGTAGGGTGTAGAGTGTAGGGTGTAGGGTGTAGAGTGTAGCGTATAGCGTGTAGGGTGTAGGATGTAGAGTGTAGCGTGTAGGGTGTAGAGTGTAGCGTGTAGAGTGTAGCATGTAGCGTGTAGGGTGTAGAGTGTAGAGTGTAGCGTGTAGGGTGAAGCATGTAGGGTGTAGGGTGTCGGGTATAGCGTGTAGGGTGTAGGGTGTAGAGTGTAGGGTGTAGCGTGTATGGTGTAGAGTGTAGCGTGTAGCGTGTAGAGTGTAGCGTGTAGGGTGTAGGGTGTAGCGTGTAGCATGCAGAGTGTAGCGTGTAGGGTGTAGAGTGTAGCGTGTTGCGTGTAGGGTGTAGAGTGTAGCGTGTAGCGTGTAGAGTGTAGAGTGTAGCGTGTAGCGTGTAGAGTGTAGCGGGTAGGGTGTAGAGTGTAGCGAGTAGCGTGTAGGGTGTAGGGTGTAGAGTGTAGGGTGTAGCGTGTAGGGTGAAGAATGTAGCGTGTAGGGGGTAGGGTGTAGGGTGTAGAGTGTAGCGTGTAGGGTGTAGCGTGTAGCATGTAGCGTGTAGCGTGTAGCATGTAGAGTGTAGCGTGTAGGGTGTAGAGTGTAGCGTGTAGGGTGTAGCGTGTAGCGTGTAGCGTGCAGTGTGTAGAGTGTAGCGTATAGCGTGTAGGGTGTAGAGTGTAGGGTGTAGCATGTAGCGTGTAGAGTGTAGCGTGTAGGGTGTACAGTGTAGGGTGTAGCGTGTAGCATGTAGGGTGTAGGGTGTAGCGTGTAGCGTGTACCGTGTAGCGTATAGAGTGCAGCGTGTAGGGTGTAGAGTGTAGCGTGTAGTGTGTAGCGTGTAGGGTGTAGGGTGTAGCGTGTAGGGTGTAGAGTGTAGCGTGTAAGGTGGAGAGTGTAACATGTAGCGTGTAGGGTGTAGGGCGTAGCGTGTAGCGTGTACCGTGTAGCGTATAGAGTGTAGTGTGTAGGGTGTAGAGTGTAGCGTGTAGGGTGTAGAGTGTAGCGTGTAGCGTGTAGCGTGTAGCGTGTAGAGTGTAGTGTGTAGGGTGTAGCGTGTAGAGTGTAGTGTGTGGCGTGCAGGGCGTAGGGTGTAGCGTGTAGGGTGTAGGGTGTAGAGTGTAGGGTGTAGCATGTAGGGTGTAGGGTGTAGCGTGTAGGGTGTAGAGTGTAGCGTGTAGGGTGTACGGTGTAGAGTGTAGGGTATAAGCTGTAGCGTTTAGCGTGTAGAGTGTAGCGTGTAGCGTGTAGCGTGTAGCGTGTAGGGTGTAGAGTGTAGGGTGTAGAGTGTAGCGTGTAGCGTGTAGCGTGTAGCGTGTAGGGTGTAGGGTGTAGCGTGTAGGGTGTAGCATGTAGCGTGTAGCGTGTAGCATGTAGAGTAGGGTGTAGGGTGTAGGGTGTAGAGTGTAGTGTGTAGAGTGTAGAGTGTAGCGTGTAGAGTGTAAAGTGTAGCGTGTAGGGTGTAGCGTGTAGTGTGTAGCGTGTAGCGCGTAGCGTGTAGAGTGTAGGGTATAGAGTGTAGCGTGTAGAGAGTAGGGAGCAGAGTGTAGAGTGTAGCGTGCAGGGTGTAGGGTGTACAGTGTAGGGTGTAGGGTGTAGCGTGTAGCGTGTAGAGTGTAGGGAGTAGGGTGTAGGGTGTAGCGTGTAGGGTGTAGATTGTAGTGTGTAGCGTGTAGCGTGTAGGGTGTAGCGTGTAGCGTGTAGGGTGTAGCGTGTATCATGTACCGTGTAGCGTGTAGCATGTAGAGTAGGGTGTAGGGTGTAGAGTGTAGCATGTAGGGTGTAGGGTGTAGAGTGTAGGGTGTAGCATGTAGGGTGTAGGGTGTAGGGTGTAGCGTGCAGGGTGTAGAGTGTAGCGTGTAGGGTGTACGGTGTAGAGTGTAGGGTATAAGCTGTAGCGTTTAGCGTGTAGAGTGTAGCGTGTAGCGTGTAGCGTGTAGGGTGTAGAGTGTAGGGTGTAGAGTGTAGCGTGTAGCGTGTAGCGTGTAGGGTGTAGGGTGAAGCGTGTAGGGTGTAGCATGTAGCGTGTAGCGTGTAGCATGTAGAGTAGGGTGTAGGGTGTAGGGTGTAGAGTGTAGTGTGTAGAGTGTGGAGTGTAGCGTGTAGAGTGTAAAGTGTAGCGTGTAGGGTGTAGCGTGTAGTGTGTAGCGTGTAGCGCGTAGCGTATAGAGTGTAGGGTATAGAGTGTAGCGTGTAGAGAGTAGGGAGCAGAGTGTAGAGTGTAGCGTGCAGAGTGTAGGGTGTACAGTGTAGGGTGTAGGGTGTAGCGTGTAGCATGTAGAGTGTAGGGAGTAGGGTGTAGGGTGTAGCGTGTAGGGTGTAGAGTGTAGCGTGTAGCGTGTAGCGTGTAGGGTGTAGCGTGTAGGGTGTAGCGTGTATCATGTACTGTGTAGCGTGTAGCATGTAGAGTAGGGTGTAGGGTGTAGAGTGTAGCGTGTAGGGTGTAGGGTGTAGAGTGTAGGGTGTAGCATGTAGGGTGTAGGGTGTAGGGTGTAGCGTGTAGGGTGTAGAGTGTAGCGTGTAGGGTGTACGGTGTAGAGTGTAGGGTATAAGCTGTAGCGTTTAGCGTGTAGAGTGTAGCGTGTAGCGTGTAGCGTGTAGGGTGTAGAGTGTAGGGTGTAGAGTGTAGCGTGTAGGGTGTAGGGTGAAGCGTGTAGGGTGTAGCATGTAGCGTGTAGCGTGTAGCATGTAGAGTAGGGTGTAGGGTGTAGGGTGTGGAGTGTAGCGTGTAGAGTGTAAAGTGTAGCGTGTAGGGTGTAGCGTGTAGTGTGTAGCGTGTAGCGCGTAGCGTGTAGAGTGTAGGGTATAGAGTGTAGCGTGTAGAGGGTAGGGAGCAGAGTGTAGAGTGTAGCGTGTAGGGTGTAGGGTGTACAGTGTAGGGTGTAGGGTGTAGCGTGTAGCGTGTAGAGTGTAGGGAGAAGGGTGTAGGGTGTAGCGTGTAGGGTGTGGAGTGTAGCGTGTAGCGTGTAGGGTGTAGCGTGTAGCGAGTAGGGTGTAGCGTGTATCATGTACCGTGTAGCGTGTAGCATGTAGAGTAGGGTGTAGGGTGTAGAGTGTAGCGTGTAGCGTGTAGTGTGTAGCGTGTAGAGTGTAAAGTGTAGCGTGTAGTGTGTAGTGTGTAGCGTGTAGCGCGTAGCGTGTAGAGTGTAGGGTATAGAGTGTAGCGTGTAGAGAGTAGGGAGTAGAGTGTAGAGTGTAGCGTGCAGAGTGTAGGGTGTACAGTGTAGGGTGTAGGGTGTAGCGTGTAGCATGTAGAGTGTAGGGAGTAGGGTGTAGGGTGTAGCGTGTAGGGTGTAGAGTGTAGCGTGTAGCGTGTAGCGTGTAGGGTGTAGCGTGTAGGGTGTAGCGTGTATCATGTACTGTGTAGCGTGTAGCATGTAGAGTAGGGTGTAGGGTGTAGAGTGTAGCGTGTAGGGTGTAGGGTGTAGAGTGTAGGGTGTAGCATGTAGGGTGTAGGGTGTAGGGTGTAGCGTGTAGGGTGTAGAGTGTAGCGTGTAGGGTGTACGGTGTAGAGTGTAGGGTATAAGCTGTAGCGTTTAGCGTGTAGAGTGTAGCGTGTAGCGTGTAGCGTGTAGGGTGTAGAGTGTAGGGTGTAGAGTGTAGCGTGTAGGGTGTAGGGTGAAGCGTGTAGGGTGTAGCATGTAGCGTGTAGCGTGTAGCATGTAGAGTAGGGTGTAGGGTGTAGGGTGTGGAGTGTAGCGTGTAGAGTGTAAAGTGTAGCGTGTAGGGTGTAGCGTGTAGTGTGTAGCGTGTAGCGCGTAGCGTGTAGAGTGTAGGGTATAGAGTGTAGCGTGTAGAGGGTAGGGAGCAGAGTGTAGAGTGTAGCGTGTAGGGTGTAGGGTGTACAGTGTAGGGTGTAGGGTGTAGCGTGTAGCGTGTAGAGTGTAGGGAGAAGGGTGTAGGGTGTAGCGTGTAGGGTGTGGAGTGTAGCGTGTAGCGTGTAGGGTGTAGCGTGTAGCGAGTAGGGTGTAGCGTGTATCATGTAAAGTGTAGCGTGTAGCATGTAGAGTAGGGTGTAGGGTGTAGAGTGTAGCGTGTAGCGTGTAGTGTGTAGCGTGTAGAGTGTAAAGTGTAGCGTGTAGTGTGTAGTGTGTAGCGTGTAGCGCGTAGCGTGTAGAGTGTAGGGTATAGAGTGTAGCGTGTAGAGAGTAGGGAGTAGAGTGTAGAGTGTAGCGTGTAGGGTGTAGAGTGTAGCGAGTAGCGTGTAGTGTGTAGGGTGTAGGGTGTAGAGTGTAGGGTGTAGCGTGTAGGGTGTAGAGTGTAGCGTGTAGGGTGTAGCGTGTAGCGTGCAGGTGTAGAGTGTAGCGTATAGCGTTTAGCGTGTAGAGTGTAGCGTGTAGCGTGTAGGGTGTAGGGTGTAGAGTGTAGCGTGTAGGGTGTAGAGTGTAGAGTGTAGAGAGTAGGGTGTAGGGTGTAGAGTGTAGGGTGTAGGGTGTAGAGTGTAACGTGTAGCGTGTAGGGTGTAGCGTGTAGGGTGTAGAGTGTAGGGTGTAGCGTGTAGCGTGTAGCGTGTTGGTTGTAGGGTGTAGAGTGTAGGGTGTAGCGTGTAGGGTGTAGCGTGTAGCGTGTAGAGTGTAGCGTCTAGCGTGTAGCGTATAGTGTGTAGCGTGTAGATTGTAGCGTGTAGGGTGTAGGGTGTAGGGTGTACCGTGTAGGGTGTAGCGTGTAGCGTGTAGAGTGTAGCATGTAGGGTGTAGCAAGTAGCGTGTATTGTGTAGGGTGTAGAGTGTAGCATGTAGCGTGTAGAGTGTAGGGTGTAGCGTGTAGGGTGTAGAGTGTAGCGTGTAGAGTGTAGAGTGTAGCGTGTAGCGTGTAGGGTGTCACTTTTTCCTCTGATGAAGACGCTTGAGTAGCGTCGATACGCGTGGGGTTCAGGGCTTCCTTTGTTTTTTTCCCGAGGGACAGGACTTGGGTAACTTATCTTTACAACTGCTATGGAATTACACCTATTTACTTCATGCATGGCCTGGCATTTTTCCAAGCCTTAGGACAATGGATCCTGATTCTTTGTATTTCCACAAGGCGTCTGTATGCATACATTTATCCAAATAACTAGGATTTTGTAGTACTGCAGCATACCTATTTCCCTGATTACCTTTCTATAGGGGTCTGCTTTCATTTGCTTACCAACTGTGCGCACGCATGCTGTGTTGAACAAAATAGGATCCATGATGTATTTCTTCCAGATACTAGGCTGGAGTATATGTTTCCTGTCATAGTACTCAGGGGGTCACAGTTGGCAGTAAACAATAGGCTTCTTATATGTAGATTTGACTAAGATTGGTGTACCCGCATACCTAGCAATTTTTTCTCTCTGGTTATTTCTCCTGTCTCACATATGCTGTAAAGTATTAGCTTCCTTCATTCCCTCGGGTAAAATTACTTATGGCCTATTCAGCCATACTAGTGTTTTAAATGTTTTTAAATGTATGTTTTGCCTGGTTCTGTTTGTGGATTACTATTTTTGTACAATAAAATTGACTATTTAACGTGGATCCCATTGGTTTGCATATCCTTTTCTTTTTGTGTTTAGTGTGTAGTGTGTAGCTTAACCCTACACGCTACACGCTACACGCTACACTCTACACCCTACACGCTACACCCTACACTCTACACCGTACACTCTACACGCTACACGCTACACTCTACACCCTACACCCTAAACGCTACACGCTACACTCTACACCCTACACGCTACACTCTACACTCTACACACTACACGCTACACTCTACACCCTACACTCTACACGCTACACGCTACACGCTACACCCTACACTCTACACGCTACACGCTACACTCTACACGCTACACGCTACATGCTACACTCTACACTCTACACCCTACACCCTACACGCTACACGCTATACTCTACACCCTACACTCTACACGCTACACGCTACACTCTACACTCTACACGCTACACGCTACACTCTACACCCTACACGCAACACGCTACACTCTATACCCTACACGCTACACTCTGCACGCTACACGCTACACCCTACACGCTATACTCTGCACGCTACACGCTACACTCTACACCATACACGCTACACCCTACACGCTATACCCGACACCCTACACCCTACATGCTTCACCCTAAACGCTACACTCTACACTCTACACCCTACACCCTACACGCTACATGCTACACCCTACACGCTACACTCTACACCCTACACTCTACACGCTACACACTACACGCTACACGCTACACCCTACACGCTACACGCTACACCCTACACGCTACACGTTACACTCTACACCCTACACCCTACACGCTACACGCTACACCCTACACGCTACACGTTACACTACACCCTACACGCTACACTCTACACCCTGCACCCTACACGCTACAATCTACACCCTACACCCTACACGCTACACGCTACACGCTACACTCTACACCCTACACGCTACACCCTACACTCTACACCGTACACTGCACGCTACACGCTACACTCTACACCCTACACCCTACACGCTACGCGCTACACTCTACACCCTACACGCTACACTCTAAACTCTACATGCTACACGCTACACTCTACACTCTACACGCTACACGCTACACCCTACACCCTACACGCTACACGCTACACTCTACAACCTACACGCTACACCCTACACGCTACACGCTACACCCTACACACTACACGTTACACTCTACACCCTACACTCTACACCCTACACTCTACACGCTACACTCTACACCCTACACTCTGCACTCTACACCCTACACCCTACACTCTACACTCTACACCCTACACCCTACACGCTACACACTACACGCTACACGCTACACCATACACGCTACACGCTACACCCTACACTCTACATGTTACACTCTACACCCTGCACCCTACACGCTACACGCTACACCCTACACGCTACACGCTACACCCTACACACTACACGTTACACTCTACACCCTACACTCTACACCCTACACTCTACACGCTACACTCTACACCCTACACTCTGCACTCTACACCCTACACCCTACACACTACACGCTACACTCTACACCCTACACGCTACACGCTACACCCTACACCCTACACGCTACAATCTACACGCTACACGCTACACCCTATACGCTAGACGCTACACTCTACACGCTACACGATACACGCTACACCCTACACGCTACACCCTACACTCTACACCCTACACCCTACACGCTACACGCTACACCCTACACGCTACACCCTACACTCTACACCCTACACCCTACACGCTACATGCTACACCCTACACGCTACACGTTACACTCTACACCCTACACCCTACACTTTACACCCTACACCCTACACGCTACACGCTACACACTACATGCTACACCCTACACCCTACACCCTGCACGCTACACGCTACACCCTACACCCTACACTGTACACCCTACACCCTACACGCTACACTACACTCTGCTCCCTACTCTCTACACGCTACACTCTATACCCTACACTCTACACGCTACGCGCTACACGCTACACACTACACGCTACACCCTACACGCTACACTTTACACTCTACACGCTACAATCCACATTCTACACACTACACTCTACACCCTACACCCTACACCCTACTCTACATGCTACACGCTACACGCTACATGCTACACCCTACACGCTTCACCCTACACCCTACACGCTACACGCTACACGCTACACTCTACACCCTACACTCTACACCCTACACGCTACACGCTACACTCTACACGCTAAACGCTACAGCTTATACCCTACACTCTACACCGTACACCCTACACGCTACACTCTACACCCTACACGCTACACCCTACACCCTACACCCTACATGCTACACCCTACACTCTACACCCTACACCTTACACGCTACACTCTACACCCTACACCCTACTCTACATGCTACACGCTACACGGTACATGATACACGCTACACCCTACACGCTACACCCTACACGCTACACACTACACGCTACACTCTACACCCTACACGCTACACCCTACACCCTACTCCCTACACTCTACACGCTACACGCTACACCCTACACCCTACACTGTACACCCTACACCCTGCACGCTACACTCTACACTCTGCTCCCTACTCTCTACACGCTACACTCTATACCCTACACTCTACACGCTACGCGCTACACGCTACACACTACACGCTACACCCTACACGCTACACTTTACACTCTACACGCTACACTCTACACTCTACACACTACACTCTACACCCTACACCCTACTCTACATGCTACACGCTACACGCTACATGCTACACCCTACACGCTACACCCTACACCCTACACCCTACACGCTACACGCTACACTCTACACCCTACACGCTACACCCTACACTCTACACCCTACACGCTACACCCTACACTCTACACCCTACACGCTATACGCTACACTCTACACCCTGCACGCTACACGCTACACCCTACACGCTACACTCTACACCCTACAAGCTACACCCTACACTCTACACCCTACACGCTACACGCTACACTCTACACCCTACACGCTACACCCTACACTCCACACCCTACACCCTACATGCTACACGCTACACCCTACACGCTACAAATTACACTCTAAACCCTACACTCTACATCCTACACCCTACACTCTACGCCCTACATGCTACACTCTACACTCTACACCCTACACCCTACATGCTACACGCTACACGCTACACTCTACACCCTACACGCTACACGCTACACCCTACAAGCTAAACGCTACAAACTACACGCTACATATTACACTCTACACCCTAGCGTGTAGCGTGTAGGGTGTAGAGTGTAGCGTGTAGCATGTAGCGTGTAGGGTGTATGGTGTAGAGTGTAGCATGTAGCGTGTAGGGTGTAGAGTGTAGCGTGTAGGGTGTAGAGTGTAGCATGTAGCGTGTAGGGTGTAGAGTGTAGAGTGTAGCATGTAGCATGTAGATTGTAGGGTGTACCGTGTAGGGTGTAGAGTGTAGCATGTAGGGTGTAGGGTGTAGAGTGAAGGGTGTAGCGTGTAGAGTGTAGCGTGTAGCGTGTACGGTGTAGGGTGTAGAGTGTAGGGTGTAGCGTGTAGCGTGTAGCTTGTAGGGTGTAGAGTGTAGCGTGTAGCGTGTAGGCTGTAGCGTGTAGGGTGTAGCATGTATCGTGTAGGGTGTAGAGTGTAGCATGTAGCGTGTAGAGTGTAGGGTGTAGCGTGTAGCGTGTGTAGGGTGTAGGGTGTAGAGTGTAGCGTGTAGCGTGTAGGGTGTAGAGTGTAGGGTGTAGGGTGTAGAGTGTAGCGTATAGCGTGTAGGGTGTAGGATGTAGAGTGTAGCGTGTAGGGTGTAGAGTGTAGCGTGTAGAGTGTAGCATGTAGCGTGTAGGGTGTAGAGTGTAGAGTGTAGCGTGTAGGGTGAAGCATGTAGGGTGTAGGGTGTCGGGTATAGCGCGTAGGGTGTAGGGTGTAGAGTGTAGGGTGTAGCGTGTATGGTGTAGAGTGTAGCGTGTAGCGTGTAGAGTGTAGCGTGTAGGGTGTAGGGTGTAGCGTGTAGCATGCAGAGTGTAGCGTGTAGGGTGTAGAGTGTAGCGTGTTGCGTGTAGGGTGTAGAGTGTAGTGTGTAGCGTGTAGAGTGTAGAGTGTAGCGTGTAGCGTGTAGAGTGTAGCGGGTAGGGTGTAGAGTGTAGCGAGTAGCGTGTAGGGTGTAGAGTGTAGGGTGTAGCGTGTAGGGTGAAGAGTGTAGCGTGTAGGGGGTAGGGTGTAGGGTGTAGAGTGTAGCGTGTAGGGTGTAGCGTGTAGCATGTAGCGTGTAGCGTGTAGCATGTAGAGTGTAGCGTGTAGGGTGTAGAGTGTAGCGTGTAGGGTGTAGCGTGTAGCGTGTAGCGTGCAGTGTGTAGAGTGTAGCGTATAGCGTGTAGGGTGTAGAGTGTAGGGTGTAGCATGTAGCGTGTAGAGTGTAGCGTGTAGGGTGTAGGGTGTACAGTGTAGGGTGTAGCGTGTAGCATGTAGGGTGTAGGGTGTAGCGTGTAGCGTGTACCGTGTAGCGTATAGAGTGCAGCGTGTAGGGTGTAGAGTGTAGCGTGTAGTGTGTAGCGTGTAGGGTGTAGGGTGTAGCGTGTAGGGTGTAGAGTGTAGCGTGTATGGTGTAGAGTGTAACATGTAGCGTGTAGGGTGTAGGGCGTAGCGTGTAGCGTGTACCGTGTAGCGTATAGAGTGTAGTGTGTAGGGTGTAGAGTGTAGCGTGTAGGGTGTAGCGTGTAGCGTGTAGCGTGTAGAGTGTAGTGTGTAGGGTGTAGCGTGTAGAGTGTAGTGTGTGGCGTGCAGGGCGTAGGGTGTAGCGTGTAGGGTGTAGGGTGTAGAGTGTAGGGTGTAGCATGTAGGGTGTAGGGTGTAGGGTGTAGCGTGTAGGGTGTAGAGTGTAGCGTGTAGGGTGTACGGTGTAGAGTGTAGGGTATAAGCTGTAGCGTTTAGCGTGTAGAGTGTAGCGTGTAGCGTGTAGCGTGTAGCGTGTAGGGTGTAGAGTGTAGGGTGTAGAGTGTAGCGTGTAGCGTGTAGCGTGTAGCGTGTAGGGTGTAGGGTGTAGCGTGTAGGGTGTAGCATGTAGCGTGTAGCGTGTAGCATGTAGAGTAGGGTGTAGGGTGTAGGGTGTAGAGTGTAGTGTGTAGAGTGTAGAGTGTAGCGTGTAGAGTGTAAAGTGTAGCGTGTAGGGTGTAGCGTGTAGTGTGTAGCGTGTAGCGCGTAGCGTGTAGAGTGTAGGGTATAGAGTGTAGCGTGTAGAGAGTAGGGAGCAGAGTGTAGAGTGTAGCGTGCAGGGTGTAGGGTGTACAGTGTAGGGTGTAGGGTGTAGCGTGTAGCGTGTAGAGTGTAGGGAGTAGGGTGTAGGGTGTAGCGTGTAGGGTGTAGATTGTAGCGTGTAGCGTGTAGCGTGTAGGGTGTAGCGTGTAGCGTGTAGGGTGTAGCGTGTATCATGTACCGTGTAGCGTGTAGCATGTAGAGTAGGGTGTAGGGTGTAGAGTGTAGCATGTAGGGTGTAGGGTGTAGAGTGTAGGGTGTAGCATGTAGGGTGTAGGGTGTAGGGTGTAGCGTGCAGGGTGTAGAGTGTAGCGTGTAGGGTGTACGGTGTAGAGTGTAGGGTATAAGCTGTAGCGTTTAGCGTGTAGAGTGTAGCGTGTAGCGTGTAGCGTGTAGGGTGTAGAGTGTAGGGTGTAGAGTGTAGCGTGTAGCGTGTAGGGTGTAGGGTGAAGCGTGTAGGGTGTAGCATGTAGTGTGTAGCGTGTAGCATGTAGAGTAGGGTGTAGGGTGTAGGGTGTAGAGTGTAGTGTGTAGAGTGTGGAGTGTAGCGTGTAGAGTGTAAAGTGTAGCGTGTAGGGTGTAGCGTGTAGTGTGTAGCGTGTAGCGCGTAGCGTGTAGAGTGTAGGGTATAGAGTGTAGCGTGTAGAGAGTAGGGAGCAGAGAGTAGAGTGTAGCATGTAGGGTGTAGGGTGTACAGTGTAGGGTGTAGGGTGTAGCGTGTAGCGTGTAGAGTGTAGGGAGTAGGGTGTAGGGTGTAGCGTGTAGGGTGTGGAGTGTAGCGTGTAGCGTGTAGGGTGTAGCGTGTAGCGTGTAGGGTGTAGCGTGTATCATGTACCGTGTAGCGTGTAGCATGTAGAGTAGGGTGTAGGGTGTAGAGTGTAGCGTGTAGCGTGTAGTGTGTAGCGTGTAGAGTGTAAAGTGTAGCGTGTAGTGTGTAGTGTGTAGCGTGTAGCGCGTAGCGTGTAGAGTGTAGGGTATAGAGTGTAGCGTGTAGAGAGTAGGGAGTAGAGTGTAGAGTGTAGCGTGTAGGGTGTAGAGTGTAGCGAGTAGCGTGTAGTGTGTAGGGTGTAGGGTGTAGAGTGTAGGGTGTAGCGTGTAGGGTGTAGAGTGTAGCATGTAGGGTGTAGCGTGTAGCGTGCAGGGTGTAGAGTGTAGCGTATAGCGTGTAGGGTGTAGGGTGTAGAGTGTAGGGTGTAGCATGTAGAGTGTAGCGTGTAGCGTGTAGGGTGTAGGGTGTACAGTGTAGGGTGTAGGGTGTAGCGTGTAGAGTTTAGTGTGTGGCGTGCAGGGCATAGGGTGTAGCGTGTAGGGTGTAGAGTGTAGGGTGTAGCATGTAGGGTGTAGGGTGTAGAGTGTAGGATGTAGCGTGTAGGGTGTAGCGTGTATCGTGTAGCGTGTAGAGTGTAGCGTCTAGCGTGTAGCGTATAGTGTGTAGCGTGTAGCGTGTAGATTGTAGCGTGTAGGGTGTAGGGTGTAGGGTGTAGCGTGTAGCGTGTAGGGTGTAGGGTGTAGGGTGTAGCGTGTAGGGTGTAGAGTGTAGCGTGTAGGGTGTACGGTGTAGAGTGTAGGGTATAAGCTGTAGCGTTTAGCGTGTAGAGTGTAGCGTGTAGCGTGTAGCGTGTAGCGTGTAGGGTGTAGAGTGTAGGGTGTAGAGTGTAGCGTGTAGCGTGTAGCGTGTAGCGTGTAGGGTGTAGGGTGTAGCGTGTAGGGTGTAGCATGTAGCGTGTAGCGTGTAGCATGTAGAGTAGGGTGTAGGGTGTAGGGTGTAGAGTGTAGTGTGTAGAGTGTAGAGTGTAGCGTGTAGAGTGTAAAGTGTAGCGTGTAGGGTGTAGCGTGTAGTGTGTAGCGTGTAGCGCGTAGCGTGTAGAGTGTAGGGTATAGAGTGTAGCGTGTAGAGAGTAGGGAGCAGAGTGTAGAGTGTAGCGTGCAGGGTGTAGGGTGTACAGTGTAGGGTGTAGGGTGTAGCGTGTAGCGTGTAGAGTGTAGGGAGTAGGGTGTAGGGTGTAGCGTGTAGGGTGTAGATTGTAGCGTGTAGCGTGTAGCGTGTAGGGTGTAGCGTGTAGCGTGTAGGGTGTAGCGTGTATCATGTACCGTGTAGCGTGTAGCATGTAGAGTAGGGTGTAGGGTGTAGAGTGTAGCATGTAGGGTGTAGGGTGTAGAGTGTAGGGTGTAGCATGTAGGGTGTAGGGTGTAGGGTGTAGCGTGCAGGGTGTAGAGTGTAGCGTGTAGGGTGTACGGTGTAGAGTGTAGGGTATAAGCTGTAGCGTTTAGCGTGTAGAGTGTAGCGTGTAGCGTGTAGCGTGTAGGGTGTAGAGTGTAGGGTGTAGAGTGTAGCGTGTAGCGTGTAGGGTGTAGGGTGAAGCGTGTAGGGTGTAGCATGTAGTGTGTAGCGTGTAGCATGTAGAGTAGGGTGTAGGGTGTAGGGTGTAGAGTGTAGTGTGTAGAGTGTGGAGTGTAGCGTGTAGAGTGTAAAGTGTAGCGTGTAGGGTGTAGCGTGTAGTGTGTAGCGTGTAGCGCGTAGCGTGTAGAGTGTAGGGTATAGAGTGTAGCGTGTAGAGAGTAGGGAGCAGAGAGTAGAGTGTAGCATGTAGGGTGTAGGGTGTACAGTGTAGGGTGTAGGGTGTAGCGTGTAGCGTGTAGAGTGTAGGGAGTAGGGTGTAGGGTGTAGCGTGTAGGGTGTGGAGTGTAGCGTGTAGCGTGTAGGGTGTAGCGTGTAGCGTGTAGGGTGTAGCGTGTATCATGTACCGTGTAGCGTGTAGCATGTAGAGTAGGGTGTAGGGTGTAGAGTGTAGCGTGTAGCGTGTAGTGTGTAGCGTGTAGAGTGTAAAGTGTAGCGTGTAGTGTGTAGTGTGTAGCGTGTAGCGCGTAGCGTGTAGAGTGTAGGGTATAGAGTGTAGCGTGTAGAGAGTAGGGAGTAGAGTGTAGAGTGTAGCGTGTAGGGTGTAGAGTGTAGCGAGTAGCGTGTAGTGTGTAGGGTGTAGGGTGTAGAGTGTAGGGTGTAGCGTGTAGGGTGTAGAGTGTAGCATGTAGGGTGTAGCGTGTAGCGTGCAGGGTGTAGAGTGTAGCGTATAGCGTGTAGGGTGTAGGGTGTAGAGTGTAGGGTGTAGCATGTAGAGTGTAGCGTGTAGCGTGTAGGGTGTAGGGTGTACAGTGTAGGGTGTAGGGTGTAGCGTGTAGAGTTTAGTGTGTGGCGTGCAGGGCATAGGGTGTAGCGTGTAGGGTGTAGAGTGTAGGGTGTAGCATGTAGGGTGTAGGGTGTAGAGTGTAGGATGTAGCGTGTAGGGTGTAGCGTGTATCGTGTAGCGTGTAGAGTGTAGCGTCTAGCGTGTAGCGTATAGTGTGTAGCGTGTAGCGTGTAGATTGTAGCGTGTAGGGTGTAGGGTGTAGGGTGTAGCGTGTAGCGTGTAGGGTGTAGGGTGTAGGGTGTAGCGTGTAGCGTGTAGCGTGTAGAGTGTAGCATGTAGGGTGTAGCAAGTAGCGTGTACCGTGTAGGGTGTAGCGTGTAGCGTGTAGAGTGTAGCATGTAGGGTGTAGCAAGTAGCGTGTATTGTGTAGGGTGTAGAGTGTAGCGTGTAGCGTGTAGGGTGTCAATTTTTCCTCTGATGAAGACGCTTGAGTAGCGTCGATACGCGTGGGGTTCAGGGCTTCCTTTGTTTTTTTCCCGAGGGACAGGACTTGGGTAACTTATCTTTACAACTGCTATGGAATTACACCTATTTACTTCATGCATGGCCTGGCATTTTTCCAAGCCTTAGGACAATGGATCCTGATTCTTTGTATTTCCACAAGGCGTCTGTATGCATACATTTATCCAAATAACTAGGATTTTGTAGTACTGCAGCATACCTATTTCCCTGATTACCTTTCTATAGGGGTCTGCTTTCATTTGCTTACCAACTGTGCGCACGCATGCTGTGTTGAACAAAATAGGATCCATGATGTATTTCTTCCAGATACTAGGCTGGAGTATATGTTTCCTGTCATAGTACTCAGGGGGTCACAGTTGGCAGTAAACAATAGGCTTCTTATATGTAGATTTGACTAAGATTGGTGTACCCGCATACCTAGCAATTTTTTCTCTCTGGTTATTTATCCTGTCTCACATATGCTGTAAAGTATTAGCTTCCTTCATTCCCTCGGGTAAAATTACTTATGGCCTATTCAGCCATACTAGTGTTTTAAATGTTTTTAAATGTATGTTTTGCCTGGTTCTGTTTGTGGATTACTATTTTTGTACAATAAAATTGACTATTTAACGTGGATCCCATTGGTTTGCATATCCTTTTCTTTTTGTGTTTAGTGTGTAGTGTGTAGCTTAACCCTACACGCTACACGCTACACGCTACACTCTACACCCTACACGCTACACCCTACACTCTACACCGTACACTCTACACGCTACACGCTACACTCTACACCCTACACCCTAAACGCTACACGCTACACTCTACACCCTACACGCTACACTCTACACTCTACACGCTACACGCTACACTCTACACCCTACACTCTACACGCTACACGCTACACGCTACACCCTACACTCTACACGCTACACGCTACACTCTACACGCTACACGCTACATGCTACACTCTACACTCTACACCCTACACCCTACACGCTACACGCTATACTCTACACCCTACACTCTACACGCTACACGCTACACTCTACACTCTACACGCTACACGCTACACTCTACACCCTACACGCAACACGCTACACTCTATACCCTACACGCTACACTCTGCACGCTACACGCTACACCGTACACGCTATACTCTGCACGCTACACGCTACACTCTACACCATACACGCTACACCCTACACTCTACACCCTACACCCTACACGCTATACCCGACACCCTACACCCTACATGCTTCACCCTAAACGCTACACTCTACACTCTACACCCTACACCCTACACGCTACATGCTACACCCTACACGCTACACTCTACACCCTACACTCTACACGCTACACACTACACGCTACGCGCTACACCCTACACGCTACACGCTACACCCTACACGCTACACGTTACACTCTACACCCTACACCCTACACGCTACACGCTACACCCTACACGCTACACGTTACACTCTACACCCTACACGCTACACTCTACACCCTGCACCCTACACGCTACAATCTACACCCTACACCCTACACGCTACACTCTACACCCTACACGCTACACCCTACACTCTACACCGTACACTACACGCTACACGCTACACTCTACACCCTACACCCTACACGCTATGCGCTACACTCTACACCCTACACGCTACACTCTAAACTCTACATGCTACACGCTACACTCTACACTCTACACGCTACACGCTACACCCTACACCCTACACGCTACACGCTACACTCTACAACCTACACGCTACACGCTACACTCCACACGCAACACGCTACACTCTACACCCTACACTCTACACGCTACACGCTACACTCTACACCCTACACTCTACACGCTACACGCTACACTGTACACCCTACATGCAACACGCTACACTCTACACCCTACACGCTACACTCTACACGCTACACGCTACATGCTACACTCTACACTCTACACCATACACCCTACACGCTACACTCTACACTCTACACGCTACACGCTACACCCTACACCCTACACGCTACACGCTACACTCTACAACCTACACGCTACACGCTACACTCCACACGCAACACGCTACACTCTACACCCTACACTCTACACGCTACACGCTACACTCTACACCCTACACTCTACACGCTACACGCTACACTGTACACCCTACATGCAACACGCTACACTCTACACCCTACACGCTACACTCTACACGCTACACGCTACATGCTACACTCTACACTCTACACCATACACCCTACACGCTACACACTATACTCTACACCCTACACGCTACACTCTACACGCTACACGCTACACGCTACACGCTACACTCTACACGCTACACTCTACACCCTACATGCAACACGCTACACTCTACACCCTACACCCTACACGCTACACGCTACACCCTACACGCTACACGCTACACTCTACACCCTACACCCTACACACTACACCCTACACGCTACACGTTACACTCTACACCCTACACGCTACACTCTACACCCTGCTCCCTACACGCTACACGCTACACCCTACACGCTACACGCTACACCCTACACACTACACGTTACACTCTACACCCTACACTCTACACCCTACACTCTACACGCTACAATCTACACCCTACACTCTGCACTCTACACCCTACACCCTACACGCTACACTCTACACCCTACACCCTACACGCTACACACTACACGCTACACGCTACACCATACACGCTACACGCTACACCCTACACGCTACATGTTACACTCTACACCCTGCACCCTACACGCTACACGCTACACCCTACACGCTACACGCTACACCCTACACACTACACGTTACACTCTACACCCTACACTCTACACCCTACACTCTACACGCTACACTCTACACCCTACACTCTGCACTCTACACCCTACACCCTACACACTACACGCTACACTCTACACCCTACACGCTACACGCTACACCCTACACCCTACACCCTACACGCTACAATCTACACGCTACACGCTACACCCTATACGCTAGACGCTACACTCTACACGCTACACGATACACGCTACACCCTACACGCTACACCCTACACTCTACACCCTACACCCTACACGCTACACGCTACACCCTACACGCTACACCCTACACTCTACACCCTACACCCTACACGCTACATGCTACACCCTACTCTCTACACGCTATATTCTACACCCTACACGCTACACTCTACACCCTACACGCTACACGCTACACTCTACACCCTAGACGCTACACTCTATACCCTACACTCTACACGCTACACCCTACACCCTACACTCTACATGCTACACCCTACACCCTACACTCTACATGCTACACGCTACACGCTACATGCTACACGCTACACCCTACACGCTACACGCTACACACTACATGCTACACCCTACACCCTACACCCTACACGCTACACGCTACACTCTACACCCTACACGCTACACCCTACACCCTACACCCTACACGCTACATGCTACACTCTACACCCTACACGCTACACCCTACACTCTACACCCTACACGCTACACCCTACACTCTACACCCTACACGCTATACGCTACACTCTACACCCTGCACGCTACACGCTACACCCTACACGCTACACTCTACACCCTACACGCTACACCCTACACTCTACACCCTACACGCTACACGCTACACTCTACACCCTACACGCTACACCCTACACTCCACACCCTACACCCTACATGCTACACGCTACACCCTACACGCTACAAATTACACTCTAAACCCTACACTCTACATCCTACACCCTACACTCTACACCCTACACGCTACACTCTACACTCTACACCCTACACCCTACATGCTACACGCTACACGCTACACTCTACACCCTACACGCTACACGCTACACCCTACAAGCTAAACGCTACAAACTACACGCTACATATTACACTCTACACCCTAGCGTGTAGCGTGTAGGGTGTAGAGTGTAGCGTGTAGCATGTAGCGTGTAGGGTGTATGGTGTAGAGTGTAGCATGTAGCGTGTAGGGTGTAGAGTGTAGCGTGTAGGGTGTAGAGTGTAGCATGTAGCGTGTAGGGTGTAGAGTGTAGAGTGTAGAGTGTAGCATGTAGCATGTAGATTGTAGGGTGTACCGTGTAGGGTGTAGAGTGTATCATGTAGGGTGTAGGGTGTAGAGTGAAGGGTGTAGCGTGTAGAGTGTAGCGTGTAGCGTGTACGGTGTAGGGTGTAGAGTGTAGGGTGTAGCGTGTAGCTTGTAGGGTGTAGAGTGTAGCGTGTAGCGTGTAGGCTGTAGCGTGTAGGGTGTAGCATGTATCGTGTAGGGTGTAGAGTGTAGCGTGTAGGGTGTAGCGTGTAGCGTGTGTAGGGTGTAGGGTGTAGAGTGTAGCGTGTAGCGTGTAGGGTGTAGAGTGTAGGGTGTAGGGTGTAGAGTGTAGCGTATAGCGTGTAGGGTGTAGGATGTAGAGTGTAGCGTGTAGGGTGTAGAGTGTAGCGTGTAGAGTGTAGCATGTAGCGTGTAGGGTGTAGAGTGTAGAGTGTAGCGTGTAGGGTGAAGCATGTAGGGTGTAGGGTGTCGGGTATAGCGTGTAGGGTGTAGGGTGTAGAGTGTAGGGTGTAGCGTGTATGGTGTAGAGTGTAGCGTGTAGCGTGTAGAGTGTAGCGTGTAGGGTGTAGGGTGTAGCGTGTAGCATGCAGAGTGTAGCGTGTAGGGTGTAGAGTGTAGCGTGTTGCGTGTAGGGTGTAGAGTGTAGCGTGTAGCATGTAGAGTGTAGAGTGTAGCGTGTAGCGTGTAGAGTGTAGCGGGTAGGGTGTAGAGTGTAGCGAGTAGCGTGTAGGGTGTAGGGTGTAGAGTGTAGGGTGTAGCGTGTAGGGTGAAGAATGTAGCGTGTAGGGGGTAGGGTGTAGGGTGTAGAGTGTGGCGTGTAGGGTGTAGCGTGTAGCATGTAGCGTGTAGCGTGTAGCATGTAGAGTGTAGCTTGTAGGGTGTAGAGTGTAGCGTGTAGGGTGTAGCGTGTAGCGTGTAGCGTGCAGTGTGTAGAGTGTAGCGTATAGCGTGTAGGGTGTAGAGTGTAGGGTGTAGCATGTAGCGTGTAGAGTGTAGCGTGTAGGGTGTAGGGTGTACAGTGTAGGGTGTAGCGTGTAGCATGTAGGGTGTAGGGTGTAGCGTGTAGCGTGTACCGTGTAGCGTATAGAGTGCAGCGTGTAGGGTGTAGAGTGTAGCGTGTAGTGTGTAGCGTGTAGGGTGTAGGGTGTAGCGTGTAGGGTGTATGGTGTAGAGTGTAGCATGTAGCGTGTAGGGTGTAGAGTGTAGCGTGTAGGGTGTAGAGTGTAGCATGTAGCGTGTAGGGTGTAGGGTGTAGAGTGTAGAGTGTAGCATGTAGCATGTAGATTGTAGGGTGTACCGTGTAGGGTGTAGAGTGTATCATGTAGGGTGTAGGGTGTAGAGTGAAGGGTGTAGCGTGTAGAGTGTAGCGTGTAGCGTGTACGGTGTAGGGTGTAGAGTGTAGGGTGTAGCGTGTAGCTTGTAGGGTGTAGAGTGTAGCGTGTAGCGTGTAGGCTGTAGCGTGTAGGGTGTAGCATGTATCGTGTAGGGTGTAGAGTGTAGCGTGTAGGGTGTAGCATGTAGCGTGTGTAGGGTGTAGGGTGTAGAGTGTAGCGTGTAGCGTGTAGGGTGTAGAGTGTAGGGTGTAGGGTGTAGAGTGTAGCGTATAGCGTGTAGGGTGTAGGATGTAGAGTGTAGCGTGTAGGGTGTAGAGTGTAGCGTGTAGAGTGTAGCATGTAGCGTGTAGGGTGTAGAGTGTAGAGTGTAGCGTGTAGGGTGAAGCATGTAGGGTGTAGGGTGTCGGGTATAGCGTGTAGGGTGTAGGGTGTAGAGTGTAGGGTGTAGCGTGTATGGTGTAGAGTGTAGCGTGTAGCGTGTAGAGTGTAGCGTGTAGGGTGTAGGGTGTAGCGTGTAGCATGCAGAGTGTAGCGTGTAGGGTGTAGAGTGTAGCGTGTTGCGTGTAGGGTGTAGAGTGTAGCGTGTAGCGTGTAGAGTGTAGAGTGTAGCGTGTAGCGTGTAGAGTGTAGCGGGTAGGGTGTAGAGTGTAGCGAGTAGCGTGTAGGGTGTAGGGTGTAGAGTGTAGGGTGTAGCGTGTAGGGTGAAGAATGTAGCGTGTAGGGGGTAGGGTGTAGGGTGTAGAGTGTAGCGTGTAGGGTGTAGCGTGTAGCATGTAGCGTGTAGCGTGTAGCATGTAGAGTGTAGCGTGTAGGGTGTAGAGTGTAGCGTGTAGGGTGTAGCGTGTAGCGTGTAGCGTGCAGTGTGTAGAGTGTAGCGTATAGCGTGTAGGGTGTAGAGTGTAGGGTGTAGCATGTAGCGTGTAGAGTGTAGCGTGTAGGGTGTACAGTGTAGGGTGTAGCGTGTAGCATGTAGGGTGTAGGGTGTAGCGTGTAGCGTGTACCGTGTAGCGTATAGAGTGCAGCGTGTAGGGTGTAGAGTGTAGCGTGTAGTGTGTAGCGTGTAGGGTGTAGGGTGTAGCGTGTAGGGTGTAGAGTGTAGCGTGTAAGGTGGAGAGTGTAACATGTAGCGTGTAGGGTGTAGGGCGTAGCGTGTAGCGTGTACCGTGTAGCGTATAGAGTGTAGTGTGTAGGGTGTAGAGTGTAGCGTGTAGGGTGTAGAGTGTAGCGTGTAGCGTGTAGCGTGTAGCGTGTAGAGTGTAGTGTGTAGGGTGTAGCGTGTAGAGTGTAGTGTGTGGCGTGCAGGGCGTAGGGTGTAGCGTGTAGGGTGTAGGGTGTAGAGTGTAGGGTGTAGCATGTAGGGTGTAGGGTGTAGCGTGTAGGGTGTAGAGTGTAGCGTGTAGGGTGTACGGTGTAGAGTGTAGGGTATAAGCTGTAGCGTTTAGCGTGTAGAGTGTAGCGTGTAGCGTGTAGCGTGTAGCGTGTAGGGTGTAGAGTGTAGGGTGTAGAGTGTAGCGTGTAGCGTGTAGCGTGTAGCGTGTAGGGTGTAGGGTGTAGCGTGTAGGGTGTAGCATGTAGCGTGTAGCGTGTAGCATGTAGAGTAGGGTGTAGGGTGTAGGGTGTAGAGTGTAGTGTGTAGAGTGTAGAGTGTAGCGTGTAGAGTGTAAAGTGTAGCGTGTAGGGTGTAGCGTGTAGTGTGTAGCGTGTAGCGCGTAGCGTGTAGAGTGTAGGGTATAGAGTGTAGCGTGTAGAGAGTAGGGAGCAGAGTGTAGAGTGTAGCGTGCAGGGTGTAGGGTGTACAGTGTAGGGTGTAGGGTGTAGCGTGTAGCGTGTAGAGTGTAGGGAGTAGGGTGTAGGGTGTAGCGTGTAGGGTGTAGATTGTAGTGTGTAGCGTGTAGCGTGTAGGGTGTAGCGTGTAGCGTGTAGGGTGTAGCGTGTATCATGTACCGTGTAGCGTGTAGCATGTAGAGTAGGGTGTAGGGTGTAGAGTGTAGCATGTAGGGTGTAGGGTGTAGAGTGTAGGGTGTAGCATGTAGGGTGTAGGGTGTAGGGTGTAGCGTGCAGGGTGTAGAGTGTAGCGTGTAGGGTGTACGGTGTAGAGTGTAGGGTATAAGCTGTAGCGTTTAGCGTGTAGAGTGTAGCGTGTAGCGTGTAGCGTGTAGGGTGTAGAGTGTAGGGTGTAGAGTGTAGCGTGTAGCGTGTAGCGTGTAGGGTGTAGGGTGAAGCGTGTAGGGTGTAGCATGTAGCGTGTAGCGTGTAGCATGTAGAGTAGGGTGTAGGGTGTAGGGTGTAGAGTGTAGTGTGTAGAGTGTGGAGTGTAGCGTGTAGAGTGTAAAGTGTAGCGTGTAGGGTGTAGCGTGTAGTGTGTAGCGTGTAGCGCGTAGCGTATAGAGTGTAGGGTATAGAGTGTAGCGTGTAGAGAGTAGGGAGCAGAGTGTAGAGTGTAGCGTGCAGAGTGTAGGGTGTACAGTGTAGGGTGTAGGGTGTAGCGTGTAGCATGTAGAGTGTAGGGAGTAGGGTGTAGGGTGTAGCGTGTAGGGTGTAGAGTGTAGCGTGTAGCGTGTAGCGTGTAGGGTGTAGCGTGTAGGGTGTAGCGTGTATCATGTACTGTGTAGCGTGTAGCATGTAGAGTAGGGTGTAGGGTGTAGAGTGTAGCGTGTAGGGTGTAGGGTGTAGAGTGTAGGGTGTAGCATGTAGGGTGTAGGGTGTAGGGTGTAGCGTGTAGGGTGTAGAGTGTAGCGTGTAGGGTGTACGGTGTAGAGTGTAGGGTATAAGCTGTAGCGTTTAGCGTGTAGAGTGTAGCGTGTAGCGTGTAGCGTGTAGGGTGTAGAGTGTAGGGTGTAGAGTGTAGCGTGTAGGGTGTAGGGTGAAGCGTGTAGGGTGTAGCATGTAGCGTGTAGCGTGTAGCATGTAGAGTAGGGTGTAGGGTGTAGGGTGTGGAGTGTAGCGTGTAGAGTGTAAAGTGTAGCGTGTAGGGTGTAGCGTGTAGTGTGTAGCGTGTAGCGCGTAGCGTGTAGAGTGTAGGGTATAGAGTGTAGCGTGTAGAGGGTAGGGAGCAGAGTGTAGAGTGTAGCGTGTAGGGTGTAGGGTGTACAGTGTAGGGTGTAGGGTGTAGCGTGTAGCGTGTAGAGTGTAGGGAGAAGGGTGTAGGGTGTAGCGTGTAGGGTGTGGAGTGTAGCGTGTAGCATGTAGGGTGTAGCGTGTAGCGAGTAGGGTGTAGCGTGTATCATGTACCGTGTAGCGTGTAGCATGTAGAGTAGGGTGTAGGGTGTAGAGTGTAGCGTGTAGCGTGTAGTGTGTAGCGTGTAGAGTGTAAAGTGTAGCGTGTAGTGTGTAGTGTGTAGCGTGTAGCGCGTAGCGTGTAGAGTGTAGGGTATAGAGTGTAGCGTGTAGAGAGTAGGGAGTAGAGTGTAGAGTGTAGCGTGCAGAGTGTAGGGTGTACAGTGTAGGGTGTAGGGTGTAGCGTGTAGCATGTAGAGTGTAGGGAGTAGGGTGTAGGGTGTAGCGTGTAGGGTGTAGAGTGTAGCGTGTAGCGTGTAGCGTGTAGGGTGTAGCGTGTAGGGTGTAGCGTGTATCATGTACTGTGTAGCGTGTAGCATGTAGAGTAGGGTGTAGGGTGTAGAGTGTAGCGTGTAGGGTGTAGGGTGTAGAGTGTAGGGTGTAGCATGTAGGGTGTAGGGTGTAGGGTGTAGCGTGTAGGGTGTAGAGTGTAGCGTGTAGGGTGTACGGTGTAGAGTGTAGGGTATAAGCTGTAGCGTTTAGCGTGTAGAGTGTAGCGTGTAGCGTGTAGCGTGTAGGGTGTAGAGTGTAGGGTGTAGAGTGTAGCGTGTAGGGTGTAGGGTGAAGCGTGTAGGGTGTAGCATGTAGCGTGTAGCGTGTAGCATGTAGAGTAGGGTGTAGGGTGTAGGGTGTGGAGTGTAGCGTGTAGAGTGTAAAGTGTAGCGTGTAGGGTGTAGCGTGTAGTGTGTAGCGTGTAGCGCGTAGCGTGTAGAGTGTAGGGTATAGAGTGTAGCGTGTAGAGGGTAGGGAGCAGAGTGTAGAGTGTAGCGTGTAGGGTGTAGGGTGTACAGTGTAGGGTGTAGGGTGTAGCGTGTAGCGTGTAGAGTGTAGGGAGAAGGGTGTAGGGTGTAGCGTGTAGGGTGTGGAGTGTAGCGTGTAGCGTGTAGGGTGTAGCGTGTAGCGAGTAGGGTGTAGCGTGTATCATGTACCGTGTAGCGTGTAGCATGTAGAGTAGGGTGTAGGGTGTAGAGTGTAGCGTGTAGCGTGTAGTGTGTAGCGTGTAGAGTGTAAAGTGTAGCGTGTAGTGTGTAGTGTGTAGCGTGTAGCGCGTAGCGTGTAGAGTGTAGGGTATAGAGTGTAGCGTGTAGAGAGTAGGGAGTAGAGTGTAGAGTGTAGCGTGTAGGGTGTAGAGTGTAGCGAGTAGCGTGTAGTGTGTAGGGTGTAGGGTGTAGAGTGTAGGGTGTAGCGTGTAGGGTGTAGAGTGTAGCGTGTAGGGTGTAGCGTGTAGCGTGCAGGTGTAGAGTGTAGCGTATAGCGTTTAGCGTGTAGAGTGTAGCGTGTAGCGTGTAGGGTGTAGGGTGTAGAGTGTAGCGTGTAGGGTGTAGAGTGTAGAGTGTAGAGAGTAGGGTGTAGGGTGTAGAGTGTAGGGTGTAGGGTGTAGAGTGTAACGTGTAGCGTGTAGGGTGTAGCGTGTAGGGTGTAGAGTGTAGGGTGTAGCGTGTAGCGTGTAGCGTGTTGGTTGTAGGGTGTAGAGTGTAGGGTGTAGCGTGTAGGGTGTAGCGTGTAGCGTGTAGCGTGTAGAGTGTAGCGTCTAGCGTGTAGAGTGTAGCATGTAGGGTGTAGCAAGTAGCGTGTATTGTGTAGGGTGTAGAGTGTAGCATGTAGCGTGTAGAGTGTAGGGTGTAGCGTGTAGGGTGTAGAGTGTAGCGTGTAGAGTGTAGAGTGTAGCGTGTAGCGTGTAGGGTGTCACTTTTTCCTCTGATGAAGACGCTTGAGTAGCGTCGATACGCGTGGGGTAAAGGGCTTCCTTTGTTTTTTTCCCGAGGGACAGGACTTGGGTAACTTATCTTTACAACTGCTATGGAATTACACCTATTTACTTCATGCATGGCCTGGCATTTTTCCAAGCCTTAGGACAATGGATCCTGATTCTTTGTATTTCCACAAGGCGTCTGTATGCATACATTTATCCAAATAACTAGGATTTTGTAGTACTGCAGCATACCTATTTCCCTGATTACCTTTCTATAGGGGTCTGCTTTCATTTGCTTACCAACTGTGCGCACGCATGCTGTGTTGAACAAAATAGGATCCATGATGTATTTCTTCCAGATACTAGGCTGGAGTATCTGTTTCCTGTCATAGTACTCAGGGGGTCACAGTTGGCAGTAAACAATAGGCTTCTTATATGTAGATTTGACTAAGATTGGTGTACCCGCATACCTAGCAATTTTTTCTCTCTGGTTATTTCTCCTGTCTCACATATGCTGTAAAGTATTAGCTTCCTTCATTCCCTCGGGTAAAATTACTTATGGCCTATTCAGCCATACTAGTGTTTTAAATGTTTTTAAATGTATGTTTTGCCTGGTTCTGTTTGTGGATTACTATTTTTGTACAATAAAATTGACTATTTAACGTGGATCCCATTGGTTTGCATATCCTTTTCTTTTTGTGTTTAGTGTGTAGTGTGTAGCTTAACCCTACACGCTACACGCTACACGCTACACTCTACACCCTACACGCTACACCCTACACTCTACACCGTACACTCTACACGCTACACGCTACACTCTACACCCTACACCCTAAACGCTACACGCTACACTCTACACCCTACACGCTACACTCTACACTCTACACGCTACACGCTACACTCTACACCCTACACTCTACACGCTACACGCTACACGCTACACCCTACACTCTACACGCTACACGCTACACTCTACACGCTACACGCTACATGCTACACTCTACACTCTACACCCTACACCCTACACGCTACACGCTATACTCTACACCCTACACTCTACACGCTACACGCTACACTCTACACTCTACACGCTACACGCTACACTCTACACCCTACACGCAACACGCTACACTCTATACCCTACTCGCTACACTCTGCACGCTACACGCTACACCCTACACGCTATACTCTGCACGCTACACGCTACACTCTACACCATACACGCTACACCCTACACGCTATACCCGACACCCTACACCCTACATGCTTCACCCTAAACGCTACACTCTACACTCTACACCCTACACCCTACACGCTACATGCTACACCCTACACGCTACACTCTACACCCTACACTCTACACGCTACACACTACACGCTACACGCTACACCCTACACGCTACACGCTACACCCTACACGCTACACGTTACACTCTACACCCTACACCCTACACGCTACACGCTACACCCTACACGCTACACGTTACACTCTACACCCTACACGCTACACTCTACACCCTGCACCCTACACGCTACAATCTACACCCTACACCCTACACGCTACACGCTACACGCTACACTCTACACCCTACACGCTACACCCTACACTCTACACCGTACACTACACGCTACACGCTACACTCTACACCCTACACCCTACACGCTACGCGCTACACTCTACACCCTACACGCTACACTCTAAACTCTACATGCTACACGCTACACTCTACACTCTACACGCTACACGCTACACCCTACACCCTACACGCTACACGCTACACTCTACAACCTACACGCTACACGCTACACTCCACACGCAACACGCTACACTCTACACCCTACACTCTACACGCTACACGCTACACTCTACACCCTACACTCTACACGCTACACGCTACACTGTACACCCTACATGCAACACGCTACACTCTACACCCTACACGCTACACTCTACACGCTACACGCTACATGCTACACTCTACACTCTACACCATACACCCTACACGCTACACACTATACTCTACACCCTACACGCTACACTCTACACGCTACACGCTACACGCTACACTCTACACGCTACACTCTACACCCTACATGCAACACGCTACACTCTACACCCTACACCCTACACGCTACACGCTACACCCTACACGCTACACGTTACACTCTACACCCTACACCCTACACACTACACCCTACACGCTACACGTTACACTCTACACCCTACACGCTACACTCTACACCCTGCTCCCTACACGCTACACGCTACACCCTACACGCTACACGCTACACCCTACACACTACACGTTACACTCTACACCCTACACTCTACACCCTACACTCTACACGCTACACTCTACACCCTACACTCTGCACTCTACACCCTACACCCTACACTCTACACTCTACACCCTACACCCTACACGCTACACACTACACGCTACACGCTACACCATACACGCTACACGCTACACCCTACACGCTACATGTTACACTCTACACCCTACACGCTACACGCTACACCCTACACGCTACACGCTACACCCTACACACTACACGTTACACTCTACACCCTACACTCTACACCCTACACTCTACACGCTACACTCTACACCCTACACTCTGCACTCTACACCCTACACCCTACACACTACACGCTACACTCTACACCCTACACGCTACACGCTACACCCTACACCCTACACCCTACACGCTACAATCTACACGCTACACGCTACACCCTATACGCTAGACGCTACACTCTACACGCTACACGATACACGCTACACCCTACACGCTACACCCTACACTCTACACCCTACACCCTACACGCTACACGCTACACCCTACACGCTACACCCTACACTCTACACCCTACACCCTACACGCTACATGCTACACCCTACACGCTACACGTTACACTCTACACCCTACACCCTACACTTTACACCCTACACCCTACACGCTACACGCTACACGCTACATGCTACACCCTACACGCTTCACCCTACACCCTACACGCTACACGCTACACGCTACACTCTACACCCTACACTCTACACCCTACACGCTACACGCTACACGCTACACTCTACACGCTAAACGCTACAGCTTATACCCTACACTCTACACCGTACACCCTACACGCTACACTCTACACCCTACACGCTACACCCTACACCCTACACCCTACATGCTACACCCTACACTCTACACCCTACACCCTACACGCTACACTCTACACCCTACACCCTACTCTACATGCTACACGCTACACGGTACATGATACACGCTACACCCTACACGCTACACCCTACACGCTACACACTACACGCTACACTCTACACCCTACACGCTACACCCTACACCCTACTCCCTACACTCTACACGCTACACGCTACACCCTACACCCTACACTGTACACCCTACACCCTGCACGCTACACTCTACACTCTGCTCCCTACTCTCTACACGCTACACTCTATACCCTACACTCTACACGCTACGCGCTACACGCTACACACTACACGCTACACCCTACACGCTACACTTTACACTCTACACGCTACACTCTACACTCTACACACTACACTCTACACCCTACACCCTACTCTACATGCTACACGCTACACGCTACATGCTACACCCTACACGCTACACCCTACACCCTACACCCTACACGCTACACGCTACACTCTACACCCTACACGCTACACCCTACACTCTACACCCTACACGCTACACCCTACACTCTACACCCTACACGCTATACGCTACACTCTACACCCTGCACGCTACACGCTACACCCTACACGCTACACTCTACACCCTACACGCTACACCCTACACTCTACACCCTACACGCTACACGCTACACTCTACACCCTACACGCTACACCCTACACTCCACACCCTACACCCTACATGCTACACGCTACACCCTACACGCTACAAATTACACTCTAAACCCTACACTCTACATCCTACACCCTACACTCTACACCCTACACGCTACACTCTACACTCTACACCCTACACCCTACATGCTACACGCTACACGCTACACTCTACACCCTACACGCTACACGCTACACCCTACAAGCTAAACGCTACAAACTACACGCTACATATTACACTCTACACCCTAGCGTGTAGCGTGTAGGGTGTAGAGTGTAGCGTGTAGCATGTAGCGTGTAGGGTGTATGGTGTAGAGTGTAGCATGTAGCGTGTAGGGTGTAGAGTGTAGCGTGTAGGGTGTAGAGTGTAGCATGTAGCATGTAGATTGTAGGGTGTACCGTGTAGGGTGTAGAGTGTAGCATGTAGGGTGTAGGGTGTAGAGTGAAGGGTGTAGCGTGTAGAGTGTAGCGTGTAGCGTGTACGGTGTAGGGTGTAGAGTGTAGGGTGTAGCGTGTAGCGTGTAGCTTGTAGGGTGTAGAGTGTAGCGTGTAGCGTGTAGGCTGTAGCGTGTAGGGTGTAGCATGTATCGTGTAGGATGTAGAGTGTAGCATGTAGCGTGTAGAGTGTAGGGTGTAGCGTGTAGCGTGTGTAGGGTGTAGGGTGTAGAGTGTAGCGTGTAGCGTGTAGGGTGTAGAGTGTAGGGTGTAGGGTGTAGAGTGTAGCGTATAGCGTGTAGGGTGTAGGATGTAGAGTGTAGCGTGTAGGGTGTAGAGTGTAGCGTGTAGAGTGTAGCATGTAGCGTGTAGGGTGTAGAGTGTAGAGTGTAGCGTGTAGAGTGAAGCATGTAGGGTGTAGGGTGTCGGGTATAGCGTGTAGGGTGTAGGGTGTAGAGTATAGGGTGTAGCGTGTATGGTGTAGAGTGTAGCGTGTAGCGTGTAGAGTGTAGCGTGTAGGGTGTAGGGTGTAGCGTGTTGCGTGTAGGGTGTAGAGTGTAGCGTGTAGCGTGTAGAGTGTAGAGTGTAGCGTGTAGCGTGTAGAGTGTAGAGTGTAGCGTGTAGGGTGTACGGTGTAGAGTGTAGGGTATAAGCTGTAGCGTTTAGCGTGTAGAGTGTAGCGTGTAGCGTGTAGCGTGTAGGGTGTAGAGTGTAGGGTGTAGAGTGTAGCGTGTAGCGTGTAGCGTGTAGGGTGTAGGGTGAAGCGTGTAGGGTGTAGCATGTAGCGTGTAGCGTGTAGCATGTAGAGTAGGGTGTAGGGTGTAGGGTGTAGAGTGTAGTGTGTAGAGTGTGGAGTGTAGCGTGTAGAGTGTAAAGTGTAGTGTGTAGGATGTAGCGTGTAGTGTGTAGCGTGTAGCGCGTAGCGTGTAGAGTGTAGGGTATAGAGTGTAGCGTGTAGAGAGTAGGGAGCAGAGTGTAGAGTGTAGCGTGCAGAGTGTAGGGTGTACAGTGTAGGGTGTAGGGTGTAGCGTGTAGCATGTAGAGTGTAGGGAGTAGGGTGTAGGGTGTAGCGTGTAGGGTGTAGAGTGTAGCGTGTAGCGTGTAGCGTGTAGGGTGTAGCGTGTAGGGTGTAGCGTGTATCATGTACCGTGTAGCGTGTAGCATGTGGAGTAGGGTGTAGGGTGTAGAGTGTAGCGTGTAGGGTGTAGGGTGTAGAGTGTAGGGTGTAGCATGTAGGGTGTAGGGTGTAGCGTGTAGGGTGTAGAGTGTAGCGTGTAGGGTGTACGGTGTAGAGTGTAGGGTATAAGCTGTAGCGTTTAGCGTGTAGAGTGTAGCGTGTAGCGTGTAGCGTGTAGGGTGTAGAGTGTAGGGTGTAGAGTGTAGCGTGTAGCGTGTAGCGTGTAGGGTGTAGGGTGAAGCGTGTAGGGTGTAGCATGTAGCGTGTAGCGTGTAGCATGTAGAGTAGGGTGTAGGGTGTAGGGTGTGGAGTGTAGCGTGTAGAGTGTAAAGTGTAGAGTGTAGGGTATAGAGTGTAGCGTGTAGAGGGTAGGGAGCAGAGTGTAGAGTGTAGCGTGTAGGGTGTAGGGTGTACAGTGTAGGGTGTAGGGTGTAGCGTGTAGCGTGTAGAGTGTAGGGAGAAGGGTGTAGGGTGTAGCGTGTAGGGTGTGGAGTGTAGCGTGTAGCGTGTAGGGTGTAGCGTGTAGCGAGTAGGGTGTAGCGTGTATTATGTACCGTGTAGCGTGTAGCATGTAGAGTAGGGTGTAGGGTGTAGAGTGTAGCGTGTAGCGTGTAGTGTGTAGCGTGTAGAGTGTAAAGTGTAGCGTGTAGTGTGTAGTGTGTAGCGTGTAGCGCGTAGCGTGTAGAGTGTAGGGTATAGAGTGTAGCGTGTAGAGAGTAGGGAGTAGAGTGTAGAGTGTAGCGTGTAGGGTGTAGAGTGTAGCGAGTAGCGTGTAGTGTGTAGGGTGTAGGGTGTAGAGTGTAGGGTTTAGCGTGTAGGGTGTAGAGTGTAGCGTGTAGGGTGTAGCGTGTAGCGTGCAGGTGTAGAGTGTAGCGTATAGCGTGTAGGGTGTAGGGTGTAGAGTGTAGGGTGTAGCGTGTAGAGTGTAGCGTGTAGCGTGTAGGGTGTAGGGTGTACAGTGTAGGGTGTAGGGTGTAGCGTGTAGAGTGTAGTGTGTGGCGTGCAGGGCGTAGGGTGTAGCGTGTAGGGTGTAGGGTGTAGAGTGTAGGGTGTAGCATGTAGGGTGTAGGGTGTAGGGTGTAGCGTGTAGGGTGTAGAGTGTAGCATGTAGGGTGTACGGTGTAGAGTGTAGGGTATAAGCTGTAGCGTTTAGCGTGTAGAGTGTAGCGTGTAGCGTGTAGGGTGTAGGGTGTAGAGTGTAGCGTGTAGGGTGTAGAGTGTAGAGTGTAGAGAGTAGGGTGTAGGGTGTAGAGTGTAGGGTGTAGGGTGTAGAGTGTAACGTGTAGCGTGTAGGGTGTAGCGTGTAGGGTGTAGAGTGTAGGGTGTAGCGTGTAGGGTGTAGCGTGTAGCGTGTAGCGTGTAGGGTGTAGAGTGTAGGGTGTAGCGTGTAGGGTGTAGCGTGTAGCGTGTAGCGTGTTGGTTGTAGGGTGTAGAGTGTAGGGTGTAGCGTGTAGGGTGTAGCGTGTAGCGTGTAGCGTGTAGAGTGTAGCGTCTAGCGTGTAGCGTATAGTGTGTAGCGTGTAGATTGTAGCGTGTAGGGTGTAGGGTGTAGGGTGTACCGTGTAGGGTGTAGCGTGTAGCGTGTAGAGTGTAGCATGTAGGGTGTAGCAAGTAGCGTGTATTGTGTAGGGTGTAGAGTGTAGCATGTAGCGTGTAGAGTGTAGGGTGTAGCGTGTAGGGTGTAGAGTGTAGCGTGTAGAGTGTAGAGTGTAGCGTGTAGCGTGTAGGGTGTCACTTTTTCCTCTGATGAAGACGCTTGAGTAGCGTCGATACGCGTGGGGTAAAGGGCTTCCTTTGTTTTTTTCCCGAGGGACAGGACTTGGGTAACTTATCTTTACAACTGCTATGGAATTACACCTATTTACTTCATGCATGGCCTGGCATTTTTCCAAGCCTTAGGACAATGGATCCTGATTCTTTGTATTTCCACAAGGCGTCTGTATGCATACATTTATCCAAATAACTAGGATTTTGTAGTACTGCAGCATACCTATTTCCCTGATTACCTTTCTATAGGGGTCTGCTTTCATTTGCTTACCAACTGTGCGCACGCATGCTGTGTTGAACAAAATAGGATCCATGATGTATTTCTTCCAGATACTAGGCTGGAGTATATGTTTCCTGTCATAGTACTCAGGGGGTCACAGTTGGCAGTAAACAATAGGCTTCTTATATGTAGATTTGACTAAGATTGGTGTACCCGCATACCTAGCAATTTTTTCTCTCTGGTTATTTCTCCTGTCTCACATATGCTGTAAAGTATTAGCTTCCTTCATTCCCTCGGGTAAAATTACTTATGGCCTATTCAGCCATACTAGTGTTTTAAATGTTTTTAAATGTATGTTTTGCCTGGTTCTGTTTGTGGATTACTATTTTTGTACAATAAAATTGACTATTTAACGTGGATCCCATTGGTTTGCATATCCTTTTCTTTTTGTGTTTAGTGTGTAGTGTGTAGCTTAACCCTACACGCTACACGCTACACGCTACACTCTACACCCTACACGCTACACCCTACACTCTACACCGTACACTCTACACGCTACACGCTACACTCTACACCCTACACCCTAAACGCTACACGCTACACTCTACACCCTACACGCTACACTCTACACTCTACACGCTACACGCTACACTCTACACCCTACACTCTACACGCTACACGCTACACGCTACACCCTACACTCTACACGCTACACGCTACACTCTACACGCTACACGCTACATGCTACACTCTACACTCTACACCCTACACCCTACACGCTACACGCTATACTCTACACCCTACACTCTACACGCTACACGCTACACTCTACACTCTACACGTTACACGCTACACTCTACACCCTACACGCAACACGCTACACTCTATACCCTACACGCTACACTCTGCACGCTACACGCTACACCCTACACGCTATACTCTGGACGCTACACGCTACACTCTACACCATACACGCTACACCCTACACTCTACACCCTACACCCTACACGCTATACCCGACACCCTACACCCTACATGCTTCACCCTAAACGCTACACTCTACACCCTACACCCTACACGCTACATGCTACACCCTACACGCTACACTCTACACCCTACACTCTACACGCTACACACTACACGCTACACGCTACACCCTACACTCTACACCCTACACCCTACACTCTACACGCTACACGCTACACTGTACACCCTACATGCAACACGCTACACTCTACACCTTACACGCTACACTCTACACGCTACACGCTACATGCTACACTCTACACTCTACACCATACACCCTACACGCTACACACTATACTCTACACCCTACACGCTACACTCTACACGCTACACGCTACACGCTACACTCTACACGCTACACTCTACACCCTACATGCAACACGCTACACTCTACACCCTACACCCTACACGCTACACGCTACACCCTACACGCTACACGTTACACTCTATACCCTACACCCTACACACTACACCCTACACGCTACACGTTACACTCTACACCCTACACGCTACACTCTACACCCTGCTCCCTACACGCTACACGCTGCACCCTACACGCTACACGCTACACCCTACACACTACACGTTACACTCTACACCCTACACTCTACACCCTACACTCTACACGCTACACTCTACACCCTACACTCTGCACTCTACACCCTACACACTACACGCTACACTCTACACCCTACACGCTACACGCTACACCCTACACCCTACACCCTACACGCTACAATCTACACGCTACACGCTACACCCTATACGCTAGACGCTACACTCTACACGCTACACGATACACGCTACACCCTACACGCTACACCCTACACTCTACACCCTACACCCTACACGCTACACGCTACACCCTACACGCTACACCTTACACTCTACACCCTACACCCTACACGCTACATGCTACACCCTACACGCTACACGTTACACCCTACACCCTACACTCTACACCCTACACCCTACTCTCTACACGCTATATTCTACACCCTACACGCTACACTCTACACCCTACACGCTACACGCTACACTCTACACCCTAGACGCTACACTCTATACCCTACACTCTACACGCTACACCCTACACCCTACACTCTACATGCTACACCCTACACCCTACACTCTACATGCTACACGCTACACGCTACATGCTACACGCTACACCCTACATGCTACACGCTACACACTACATGCTACACCCTACACCCTACACCCTACACGCTACACGCTACACTCTACACCCTACAAGCTACACCCTACACCCTACACCCTAC
This sequence comes from Ranitomeya variabilis, assembly GCF_051348905.1. Classification (NCBI taxonomy): domain Eukaryota; kingdom Metazoa; phylum Chordata; class Amphibia; order Anura; family Dendrobatidae; genus Ranitomeya; species Ranitomeya variabilis. The sequence continues at coordinate 387,186 of NW_027508197.1, forward strand.
ACGCTACACGCTACACTCTACACCCTACACGCTACACCCTACACTCTACACCCTACACGCTACACCCTACACTCTACACCCTACACGCTATACGCTACACTCTACACCCTGCACGCTACACGCTACACCCTACACGCTACACTCTACACCCTACACGCTACACCCTACACTCCACACCCTACACCCTACATGCTACACTCTACACCCTACACGCTACACCCTACACTCCACACCCTACACCCTACATGCTACACGCTACACCCTACACGCTACAAATTACACTCTAAACCCTACACTCTACATCCTACACCCTACACTCTACACCCTACACGCTACACTCTACACTCTACACCCTACACCCTACATGCTACACGCTACACGCTACACTCTACACCCTACACGCTACACGCTACACCCTACAAGCTGAACGCTACAAACTACACGCTACATATTACACTCTACACCCTAGCGTGTTGCGTGTAGGGTGTAGAGTGTAGCGTGTAGCATGTAGCGTGTAGGGTGTATGGTGTAGAGTGTAGCATGTAGCGTGTAGGGTGTAGAGTGTAGCGTGTAGGGTGTAGAGTGTAGCATGTAGCGTGTAGGGTGTAGGGTGTAGAGTGTAGAGTGTAGCATGTAGCATGTAGATTGTAGGGTGTACCGTGTAGGGTGTAGAGTGTAGCATGTAGGGTGTAGGGTGTAGAGTGAAGGGTGTAGCGTGTAGAGTGTAGCGTGTAGCGTGTACGGTGTAGGGTGTAGGGTGTAGCGTGTAGCGTGTAGCTTGTAGGGTGTAGAGTGTAGCGTGTAGCGTGTAGGCTGTAGCGTGTAGGGTGTAGCATGTATCGTGTAGGGTGTAGAGTGTAGCATGTAGCGTGTAGAGTGTAGGGTGTAGCGTGTAGCGTGTGTAGGGTGTAGGGTGTAGAGTGTAGCGTGTAGCGTGTAGGGTGTAGAGTGTAGGGTGTAGGGTGTAGAGTGTAGCGTATAGCGTGTAGGGTGTAGGATGTAGAGTGTAGCGTGTAGGGTGTAGAGTGTAGCGTGTAGAGTGTAGCATGTAGCGTGTAGGGTGTAGAGTGTAGAGTGTAGCGTGTAGGGTGAAGCATGTAGGGTGTAGGGTGTCGGGTATAGCGTGTAGGGTGTAGGGTGTAGAGTGTAGGGTGTAGCGTGTATGGTGTAGAGTGTAGCGTGTAGCGTGTAGAGTGTAGCGTGTAGGGTGTAGGGTGTAGCGTGTAGCATGCAGAGTGTAGCGTGTAGGGTGTAGAGTGTAGCGTGTTGCATGTAGGGTGTAGAGTGTAGCGTGTAGAGTGTAGAGTGTAGCGTGTAGCGTGTAGAGTGTAGCGGGTAGTGTGTAGAGTGTAGCGAGTAGCGTGTAGGGTGTAGGGTGTAGAGTGTAGGGTGTAGCGTGTAGGGTGAAGAGTGTAGCGTGTAGGGGGTAGGGTGTAGGGTGTAGAGTGTAGCGTGTAGGGTGTAGCATGTAGCATGTAGCGTGTAGCGTGTAGCATGTAGAGTGTAGCGTGTAGGGTGTAGAGTGTAGCGTGTAGGGTGTAGCGTGTAGCGTGTAGCGTGCAGTGTGTAGAGTGTAGCGTATAGCGTGTAGGGTGTAGAGTGTAGGGTGTAGCATGTAGCGTGTAGAGTGTAGCGTGTAGGGTGTAGGGTGTACAGTGTAGGGTGTAGCGTGTAGCATGTAGGGTGTAGGGTGTAGCGTGTAGCGTGTACCGTGTAGCGTATAGAGTGCAGCGTGTAGGGTGTAGAGTGTAGCGTGTAGTGTGTAGCGTGTAGGGTGTAGGGTGTAGCGTGTAGGGTGTAGAGTGTAGCGTGTAGGGTGTAGAGTGTAACATGTAGCGTGTAGGGTGTAGGGCGTAGCGTGTAGCGTGTACCGTGTAGCGTATAGAGTGTAGTGTGTAGGGTGTAGAGTGTAGCGTGTAGGGTGTAGAGTGTAGCGTGTAGCGTGTAGCGTGTAGAGTGTAGTGTGTAGGGTGTAGCGTGTAGAGTGTAGTGTGTGGCGTGCAGGGCGTAGGGTGTAGCGTGTAGGGTGTAGGGTGTAGAGTGTAGGGTGTAGCATGTAGGGTGTAGGGTGTAGGGTGTAGCGTGTAGGGTGTAGAGTGTAGCGTGTAGGGTGTACGGTGTAGAGTGTAGGGTATAAGCTGTAGCGTTTAGCGTGTAGAGTGTAGCGTGTAGCGTGTAGCGTGTAGCGTGTAGGGTGTAGAGTGTAGGGTGTAGAGTGTAGCGTGTAGCGTGTAGCGTGTAGGGTGTAGGGTGTAGCGTGTAGGGTGTAGCATGTAGCGTGTAGCGTGTAGCATGTAGAGTAGGGTGTAGGGTGTAGGGTGTAGAGTGTAGTGTGTAGAGTGTAGAGTGTAGCGTGTAGAGTGTAAAGTGTAGCGTGTAGGGTGTAGCGTGTAGTGTGTAGCGTGTAGCGCGTAGCGTGTAGAGTGTAGGGTATAGAGTGTAGCGTGTAGAGAGTAGGGAGCAGAGTGTAGAGTGTAGCGTGCAGGGTGTAGGGTGTACAGTGTAGGGTGTAGGGTGTAGCGTGTAGCGTGTAGAGTGTAGGGAGTAGGGTGTAGGGTGTAGCGTGTAGGGTGTAGATTGTAGCGTGTAGCGTGTAGCGTGTAGGGTGTAGCGTGTAGCGTGTAGGGTGTAGCGTGTATCATGTACCGTGTAGCGTGTAGCATGTAGAGTAGGGTGTAGGGTGTAGAGTGTAGCATGTAGGGTGTAGGGTGTAGAGTGTAGGGTGTAGCATGTAGGGTGTAGGGTGTAGGGTGTAGCGTGCAGGGTGTAGAGTGTAGCGTGTAGGGTGTACGGTGTAGAGTGTAGGGTATAAGCTGTAGCGTTTAGCGTGTAGAGTGTAGCGTGTAGCGTGTAGCGTGTAGGGTGTAGAGTGTAGGGTGTAGAGTGTAGCGTGTAGCGTGTAGCGTGTAGGGTGTAGGGTGAAGCGTGTAGGGTGTAGCATGTAGCGTGTAGCGTGTAGCATGTAGAGTAGGGTGTAGGGTGTAGGGTGTAGCGTGTAGGGTGTAGCGTGTAGCGTGCAGGTGTAGAGTGTAGCGTATAGCGTGTAGGGTGTAGGGTGTAGAGTGTAGGGTGTAGCGTGTAGAGTGTAGCGTGTAGCGTGTAGGGTGTAGGGTGTACAGTGTAGGGTGTAGGGTGTAGCGTGTAGAGTGTAGTGTGTGGCGTGCAGGGCATAGGGTGTAGCGTGTAGGGTGTAGGGTGTAGAGTGTAGGGTGTAGCATGTAGGGTGTAGGGTGTAGGGTGTAGCGTGTAGGGTGTAGAGTGTAGCATGTAGGGTGTACGGTGTAGAGTGTAGGGTATAAGCTGTAGCGTTTAGCGTGTAGAGTGTAGCGTTTAGCGTGTAGGGTGTAGGGTGTAGAGTGTAGCGTGTAGGGTGTAGAGTGTAGAGTGTAGAGAGTAGGGTGTAGGGTGTAGAGTGTAGGGTGTAGGGTGTAGAGTGTAACGTGTAGCGTGTAGGGTGTAGCGTGTAGGGTGTAGAGTGTAGGGTGTAGCGTGTAGGGTGTAGCGTGTAGCGTGTAGCGTGTAGGGTGTAGGGTGTAGAGTGTAGGGTGTAGCGTGTAGGGTGTAGCGTGTAGCGTGTAGCGTGTTGGTTGTAGGGTGTAGAGTGTAGGGTGTAGCGTGTAGGGTGTAGCGTGTAGCGTGTAGAGTGTAGCGTCTAGCGTGTAGCGTATAGTGTGTAGCGTGTAGATTGTAGCGTGTAGGGTGTAGGGTGTAGGGTGTACCGTGTAGGGTGTAGCGTGTAGCGTGTAGCGTGTAGAGTGTAGCATGTAGGGTGTAGCAAGTAGCGTGTATTGTGTAGGGTGTAGAGTGTAGCATGTAGCGTGTAGAGTGTAGGGTGTAGCGTGTAGGGTGTAGAGTGTAGCGTGTAGCGTGTAGGGTGTCACTTTTTCCTCTGATGAAGACGCTTGAGTAGCGTCGATACGCGTGGGGTAAAGGGCTTCCTTTGTTTTTTTCCCGAGGGACAGGACTTGGGTAACATCTTTACAACTGCTATGGAATTACACCTATTTACTTCATGCATGGCCTGGCATTTTTCCAAGCCTTAGGACAATGGATCCTGATTCTTTGTATTTCCACAAGGCGTCTGTATGCATACATTTATCCAAATAACTAGGATTTTGTAGTACTGCAGCATATCTATTTCCCTGATTACCTTTCTATAGGGGTCTGCTTTCATTTGCTTACCAACTGTGCGCACGCATGCTGTGTTGAACAAAATAGGATCCATGATGTATTTCTTCCAGATACTAGGCTGGAGTATATGTTTCCTGTCATAGTACTCAGGGGGTCACAGTTGGCAGTAAACAATAGGCTTCTTATATGTAGATTTGACTAAGATTGGTGTACCCGCATACCTAGCAATTTTTTCTCTCTGGTTATTTCTCCTGTCTCACATATGCTGTAAAGTATTAGCTTCCTTCATTCCCTCGGGTAAAATTACTTATGGCCTATTCAGCCATACTAGTGTTTTAAATGTTTTTAAATGTATGTTTTGCCTGGTTCTGTTTGTGGATTACTATTTTTGTACAATAAAATTGACTATTTAACGTGGATCCCATTGGTTTGCATATCCTTTTCTTTTTGTGTTTAGTGTGTAGTGTGTAGCTTAACCCTACACGCTACACGCTACACGCTACACTCTACACCCTACACGCTACACCCTACACTCTACACCGTACACTCTACACGCTACACGCTACACTCTACACCCTACACCCTAAACGCTACACGCTACACTCTACACCCTACACGCTACACTCTACACTCTACACGCTACACGCTACACTCTACACCCTACACTCTACACGCTACACGCTACACGCTACACCCTACACTCTACACGCTACACGCTACACTCTACACGCTACACGCTACATGCTACACTCTACACTCTACACCCTACACCCTACACGCTACACGCTATACTCTACACCCTACACTCTACACGCTACACGCTACACTCTACACTCTACACGCTACACGCTACACTCTACACCCTACACGCAACATGCTACACTCTATACCCTACACGCTACACTCTGCACGCTACACGCTACACCCTACACGCTATACTCTGCACGCTACACGCTACACTCTACACCATACACGCTACACCCTACACTCTACACCCTACACGCTATACCCGACACCCTACACCCTACATGCTTCACCCTAAACGCTACACTCTACACCCTACACCCTACACGCTACATGCTACACCCTACACGCTACACTCTACACCCTACACTCTACACGCTACACACTACACGCTACACGCTACACCCTACACGCTACATGCTACACCCTACACGCTACACGTTACACTCTACACCCTACACCCTACACGCTACACGCTACACCCTACACGCTACACGTTACACTCTACACGCTACACGCTACACTCTACACCCTACACTCTACACGCTACACGCTACACTGTACACCCTACATGCAACACGCTACACTCTACACCCTACACGCTACACTCTACACGCTACACGCTACATGCTACACTCTACACTCTACACCATACACCCTACACGCTACACACTATACTCTACACCCTACACGCTACACTCTACACGCTACACGCTACACGCTACACTCTACACGCTACACTCTACACCCTACATGCAACACGCTACACTCTACACCCTACACGCTACACGCTACACCCTACACGCTACACGTTACACTCTACACCCTACACGCTACACTCTACACCCTGCTCCCTACACGCTACACGCTGCACCCTACACGCTACACGCTACACCCTACACACTACACGTTACACTCTACACCCTACACTCTACACCCTACACTCTACACGCTACACTCTACACCCTACACTCTGCACTCTACACCCTACACCCTACACACTACACGCTACACTCTACACCCTACACGCTACACGCTACACCCTACACCCTACACCCTACACGCTACAATCTACACGCTACACGCTACACCCTATACGCTAGACGCTACACTCTACACGCTACACGATACACGCTACACCCTACACGCTACACCCTACACTCTACACCCTACACCCTACACGCTACACGCTACACCCTACACGCTACACCCTACACTCTACACCCTACACCCTACACGCTACATGCTACACCCTACACGCTACACGTTACACCCTACACCCTACACTCTACACCCTACACCCTACTCTCTACACTCTACACCATACACCCTACACGCTACACACTATACTCTACACCCTACACGCTACACTCTACACGCTACACGCTACACGCTACACTCTACACGCTACACTCTACACCCTACATGCAACACGCTACACTCTACACCCTACACCCTACACGCTACACGCTACACCCTACACGCTACACGTTACACTCTACACCCTACACCCTACACACTACACCCTACACGCTACACGTTACACTCTACACCCTACACGCTACACTCTACACCCTGCTCCCTACACGCTACACGCTGCACCCTACACGCTACACGCTACACCCTACACACTACACGTTACACTCTACACCCTACACTCTACACCCTACACTCTACACGCTACACTCTACACCCTACACTCTGCACTCTACACCCTACACCCTACACACTACACGCTACACCCTACACCCTACACGCTACATGCTACACCCTACACGCTACACGTTACATCCTACACCCTACACTCTACACCCTACACCCTACTCTCTACACGCTATATTCTACACCCTACACGCTACACTCTACACCCTACACGCTACACGCTACACTCTACACCCTAGACGCTACACTCTATACCCTACACTCTACACGCTACACCCTACACCCTACACTCTACATGCTACACCCTACACCCTACACTCTACATGCTACACGCTACATGCTACACGCTACACCCTACACGCTACACGCTACACACTACATGCTACACCCTACACCCTACACCCTACACGCTACACGCTACACTCTACACCCTACAAGCTACACCCTACACCCTACACCCTACACGCTACACGCTACACTCTACACCCTACACGCTACACCCTACACTCTACACCCTACACGCTACACCCTACACTCTACACCCTACACGCTATACGCTACACTCTACACCCTGCACGCTACACGCTACACCCTACACGCTACACTCTACACCCTACACGCTACACCCTACACTCTACACCCTACACGCTACACGCTACACTCTACACCCTACACGCTACACCCTACACTCCACACCCTACACCCTACATGCTACACGCTACACCCTACACGCTACAAATTACACTCTAAACCCTACACTCTACATCCTACACCCTACACTCTACACCCTACACGCTACACTCTACACTCTACACCCTACACCCTACATGCTACACGCTACACGCTACACTCTACACCCTACACGCTACACGCTACACCGTACAAGCTAAACGCTACAAACTACACGCTACATATTACACTCTACACCCTAGCGTGTTGCGTGTAGGGTGTAGAGTGTAGCGTGTAGCATGTAGCGTGTAGGGTGTATGGTGTAGAGTGTAGCATGTAGCGTGTAGGGTGTAGAGTGTAGCGTGTAGGGTGTAGAGTGTAGCATGTAGCGTGTAGGGTGTAGGGTGTAGAGTGTAGAGTGTAGCATGTAGCATGTAGATTGTAGGGTGTACCGTGTAGGGTGTAGAGTGTAGCATGTAGGGTGTAGGGTGTAGAGTGAAGGGTGTAGCGTGTAGAGTGTAGCGTGTAGCGTGTACGGTGTAGGGTGTAGGGTGTAGCGTGTAGGCTGTAGCGTGTAGGGTGTATCATGTATCGTGTAGGGTGTAGAGTGTAGCATGTAGCGTGTAGAGTGTAGGGTGTAGCGTGTAGCGTGTGTAGGGTGTAGGGTGTAGAGTGTAGGGTGTAGGGTGTAGAGTGTAGCGTATAGCGTGTAGGGTGTAGGATGTAGAGTGTAGCGTGTAGGGTGTAGAGTGTAGCGTGTAGAGTGTAGCATGTAGCGTGTAGGGTGTAGAGTGTAGAGTGTAGCGTGTAGCGTGTAGGCTGTAGCGTGTAGGGTGTAGCATGTATCGTGTAGGGTGTAGAGTGTAGCATGTAGCGTGTAGAGTGTAGGGTGTAGCGTGTAGCGTGTGTAGGGTGTAGGGTGTAGAGTGTAGCGTGTAGCGTGTAGGGTGTAGAGTGTAGGGTGTAGGGTGTAGAGTGTAGCGTATAGCGTGTAGGGTGTAGGATGTAGAGTGTAGCGTGTAGGGTGTAGAGTGTAGCGTGTAGAGTGTAGCATGTAGCGTGTAGGGTGTAGAGTGTAGAGTGTAGCGTGTAGGGTGAAGCATGTAGGGTGTAGGGTGTCGGGTATAGCGTGTAGGGTGTAGGGTGTAGAGTGTAGGGTGTAGCGTGTATGGTGTAGAGTGTAGCGTGTAGCGTGTAGAGTGTAGCGTGTAGGGTGTAGGGTGTAGCGTGTAGCATGCAGAGTGTAGCGTGTAGGGTGTAGAGTGTAGCGTGTTGCATGTAGGGTGTAGAGTGTAGCGTGTAGCGTGTAGAGTGTAGAGTGTAGCGTGTAGCGTGTAGAGTGTAGCGGGTAGGGTGTAGAGTGTAGCGAGTAGCGTGTAGGGTGTAGGGTGTAGAGTGTAGGGTGTAGCGTGTAGGGTGAAGAGTGTAGCGTGTAGGGGGTAGGGTGTAGGGTGTAGAGTGTAGCGTGTAGGGTGTAGCGTGTAGCATGTAGCGTGTAGCGTGTAGCATGTAGAGTGTAGCGTGTAGGGTGTAGAGTGTAGCGTGTAGGGTGTAGCGTGTAGCGTGTAGCGTGCAGTGTGTAGAGTGTAGCGTATAGCGTGTAGGGTGTAGAGTGTAGGGTGTAGCATGTAGCGTGTAGAGTGTAGCGTGTAGGGTGTAGGGTGTACAGTGTAGGGTGTAGCGTGTAGCATGTAGGGTGTAGGGTGTAGCGTGTAGCGTGTACCGTGTAGCGTATAGAGTGCAGCGTGTAGGGTGTAGAGTGTAGCGTGTAGTGTGTAGCGTGTAGGGTGTAGGCTGTAGCGTGTAGGGTGTAGCATGTATCGTGTAGGGTGTAGAGTGTAGCATGTAGCGTGTAGAGTGTAGGGTGTAGCGTGTAGCGTGTGTAGGGTGTAGGGTGTAGAGTGTAGCGTGTAGCGTGTAGGGTGTAGAGTGTAGGGTGTAGGGTGTAGAGTGTAGCGTATAGCGTGTAGGGTGTAGGATGTAGAGTGTAGCGTGTAGGGTGTAGAGTGTAGCGTGTAGAGTGTAGCATGTAGCGTGTAGGGTGTAGAGTGTAGAGTGTAGCGTGTAGAGTGAAGCATGTAGGGTGTAGGGTGTCGGGTATAGCGTGTAGGGTGTAGGGTGTAGAGTGTAGGGTGTAGCGTGTATGGTGTAGAGTGTAGCGTGTAGCGTGTAGAGTGTAGCGTGTAGGGTGTAGGGTGTAGCGTGTAGCATGCAGAGTGTAGCGTGTAGGGTGTAGAGTGTAGCGTGTTGCGTGTAGGGTGTAGAGTGTAGCGTGTAGCGTGTAGAGTGTAGAGTGTAGCGTGTAGCGTGTAGAGTGTAGCGGGTAGGGTGTAGAGTGTAGCGAGTAGCGTGTAGGGTGTAGAGTGTAGGGTGTAGCGTGTAGGGTGAAGAGTGTAGCGTGTAGGGGGTAGGGTGTAGGGTGTAGAGTGTAGCGTGTAGGGTGTAGCGTGTAGCATGTAGCGAGTAGCGTGTAGCATGTAGAGTGTAGCGTGTAGGGTGTAGAGTGTAGCGTGTAGGGTGTAGCGTGTAGCGTGCAGTGTGTAGAGTGTAGCGTATAGCGTGTAGGGTGTAGAGTGTAGGGTGTAGCATGTAGCGTGTAGAGTGTAGCGTGTAGGGTGTAGGGTGTACAGTGTAGGGTGTAGCGTGTAGCATGTAGGGTGTAGGGTGTAGCGTGTAGCGTGTACCGTGTAGCGTATAGAGTGCAGCGTGTAGGGTGTAGAGTGTAGCGTGTAGTGTGTAGCGTGTAGGGTGTAGGGTGTAGTGTGTAGGGTGTAGAGTGTAGCGTGTATGGTGTAGAGTGTAACATGTAGCGTGTAGGGTGTAGGGCGTAGCGTGTAGCGTGTACCGTGTAGCGTATAGAGTGTAGTGTGTAGGGTGTAGAGTGTAGCGTGTAGGGTGTAGAGTGTAGAGTGTAGTGTGTGGCGTGCAGGGCGTAGGGTGTAGCGTGTAGGGTGTAGGGTGTAGAGTGTAGGGTGTAGCATGTAGGGTGTAGGGTGTAGCGTGTAGGGTGTAGAGTGTAGCGTGTAGGGTGTACGGTGTAGAGTGTAGGGTATAAGCTGTAGCGTTTAGCGTGTAGAGTGTAGCGTGTAGCGTGTAGCGTGTAGCGTGTAGGGTGTAGAGTGTAGGGTGTAGAGTGTAGCGTGTAGCGTGTAGCGTGTAGGGTGTAGGGTGTAGCGTGTAGGGTGTAGCATGTAGCGTGTAGCGTGTAGCATGTAGAGTAGGGTGTAGGGTGTAGGGTGTAGCGTGTAGCGTGTAGCGTGTAGCGTGTAGGGTGTAGGGTGTAGCGTGTAGGGTGTAGCATGTAGCGTGTAGCGTGTAGCATGTAGAGTAGGGTGTAGGGTGTAGGGTGTAGAGTGTAGTGTGTAGAGTGTAGAGTGTAGCGTGTAGAGTGTAAAGTGTAGCGTGTAGGGTGTAGCGTGTAGTATGTAGCGTGTAGCGCGTAGCGTGTAGAGTGTAGGGTATAGAGTGTAGCGTGTAGAGAGTAGGGAGCAGAGTGTAGAGTGTAGCGTGCAGGGTGTAGGGTGTACAGTGTAGGGTGTAGGGTGTAGCGTGTAGCGTGTAGAGTGTAGGGAGTAGGGTGTAGGGTGTAGCGTGTAGGGTGTAGATTGTAGCGTGTAGCGTGTAGCGTGTAGGGTGTAGCGTGTAGCGTGTAGGGTGTAGCGTGTATCATGTACCGTGTAGCGTGTAGCATGTAGAGTAGGGTGTAGGGTGTAGAGTGTAGCATGTAGGGTGTAGGGTGTAGAGTGTAGGGTGTAGCATGTAGGGTGTAGGGTGTAGGGTGTAGCGTGCAGGGTGTAGAGTGTAGCGTGTAGGGTGTACGGTGTAGAGTGTAGGGTATAAGCTGTAGCGTTTAGCGTGTAGAGTGTAGCGTGTAGCGTGTAGCGTGTAGGGTGTAGTGTAGGGTGTAGAGTGTAGCGTGTAGCGTGTAGCGTGTAGGGTGTAGGGTGAAGCGTGTAGGGTGTAGCATGTAGCGTGTAGCGTGTAGCATGTAGAGTAGGGTGTAGGGTGTAGGGTGTAGAGTGTAGTGTGTAGAGTGTGGAGTGTAGCGTGTAGAGTGTAAAGTGTAGCGTGTAGGGTGTAGCGTGTAGTGTGTAGCGTGTAGCGCGTAGCGTGTAGAGTGTAGGGTATAGAGTGTAGCGTGTAGAGAGTAGGGAGCAGAGTGTAGAGTGTAGCGTGCAGAGTGTAGGGTGTACAGTGTAGGGTGTAGGGTGTAGCGTGTAGCATGTAGAGTGTAGGGAGTAGGGTGTAGGGTGTAGCGTGTAGGGTGTAGAGTGTAGCGTGTAGCGTGTAGCGTGTAGGGTGTAGCGTGTAGGGTGTAGCGTGTATCATGTACCGTGTAGCGTGTAGCATGTAGAGTAGGGTGTAGGGTGTAGAGTGTAGCGTGTAGGGTGTAGGGTGTAGAGTGTAGGGTGTAGCATGTAGGGTGTAGGGTGTAGGGTTTAGCGTGTAGGGTGTAGAGTGTAGCGTGTAGGGTGTACGGTGTAGAGTGTAGGGTATAAGCTGTAGCGTTTAGCGTGTAGAGTGTAGCGTGTAGCGTGTAGCGTGTAGGGTGTAGAGTGTAGGGTGTAGAGTGTAGCGTGTAGCGTGTAGCGTGTAGGGTGTAGGGTGAAGCGTGTAGGGTGTAGCATGTAGCGTGTAGCGTGTAGCATGTAGAGTAGGGTGTAGGGTGTAGGGTGTGGAGTGTAGCGTGTAGAGTGTAAAGTGTAGAGTGTAGGGTATAGAGTGTAGCGTGTAGAGGGTAGGGAGCAGAGTGTAGAGTGTAGCGTGTAGGGTGTACAGTGTAGGGTGTAGGGTGTAGCGTGTAGCGTGTAGAGTGTAGGGAGAAGGGTGTAGGGTGTAGCGTGTAGGGTGTGGAGTGTAGCGTGTAGCGTGTAGGGTGTAGCGTGTAGCGAGTAGGGTGTAGCGTGTATTATGTACCGTGTAGCGTGTAGCATGTAGAGTAGGGTGTAGGGTGTAGAGTGTAGCGTGTAGCGTGTAGTGTGTAGCGTGTAGAGTGTAAAGTGTAGCGTGTAGTGTGTAGTGTGTAGCGTGTAGCGCGTAGCGTGTAGAGTGTAGGGTATAGAGTGTAGCGTGTAGAGAGTAGGGAGTAGAGTGTAGAGTGTAGCGTGTAGGGTGTAGAGTGTAGCGAGTAGCGTGTAGTGTGTAGGGTGTAGGGTGTAGAGTGTAGGGTTTAGCGTGTAGGGTGTAGAGTGTAGCGTGTAGGGTGTAGCGTGTAGCGTGCAGGTGTAGAGTGTAGCGTATAGCGTGTAGAGTGTAGGATGTAGCGTGTAGAGTGTAGCGTGTAGCGTGTAGGGTGTAGGGTGTACAGTGTAGGGTGTAGGGTGTAGCGTGTAGAGTGTAGTGTGTGGCGTGCAGGGCGTAGGGTGTAGCGTGTAGGGTGTAGGGTGTAGAGTGTAGGGTGTAGCATGTAGGGTGTAGGGTGTAGGGTGTAGCGTGTAGGGTGTAGAGTGTAGCATGTAGGGTGTACGGTGTAGAGTGTAGGGTATAAGCTGTAGCGTTTAGCGTGTAGAGTGTAGCGTGTAGCGTGTAGGGTGTAGGGTGTAGAGTGTAGCGTGTAGGGTGTAGAGTGTAGAGTGTAGAGAGTAGGGTGTAGGGTGTAGAGTGTAGGGTGTAGGGTGTAGAGTGTAACGTGTAGCGTGTAGGGTGTAGCGTGTAGGGTGTAGAGTGTAGGGTGTAGCGTGTAGGGTGTAGCGTGTAGCGTGTAGCGTGTAGGGTGTAGAGTGTAGGGTGTAGCGTGTAGGGTGTAGCGTGTAGCGTGTAGCGTGTTGGTTGTAGGGTGTAGAGTGTAGGGTGTAGCGTGTAGGGTGTAGCGTGTAGCGTGTAGCGTGTAGAGTGTAGCGTCTAGCGTGTAGCGTATAGTGTGTAGCGTGTAGATTGTAGCGTGTAGGGTGTAGGGTGTAGGGTGTACCGTGTAGGGTGTAGCGTGTAGCGTGTAGCGTGTAGAGTGTAGCATGTAGGGTGTAGCAAGTAGCGTGTATTGTGTAGGGTGTAGAGTGTAGCATGTAGCGTGTAGAGTGTAGGGTGTAGCGTGTAGGGTGTAGAGTGTAGCGTGTAGAGTGTAGAGTGTAGCGTGTAGCGTGTAGGGTGTCACTTTTTCCTCTGATGAAGACGCTTGAGTAGCGTCGATACGCGTGGGGTAAAGGGCTTCCTTTGTTTTTTTCCCGAGGGACAGGACTTGGGTAACTTATCTTTACAACTGCTATGGAATTACACCTATTTACTTCATGCATGGCCTGGCATTTTTCCAAGCCTTAGGACAATGGATCCTGATTCTTTGTATTTCCACAAGGCGTCTGTATGCATACATTTATCCAAATAACTAGGATTTTGTAGTACTGCAGCATACCTATTTCCCTGATTACCTTTCTATAGGGGTCTGCTTTCATTTGCTTACCAACTGTGCGCACGCATGCTGTGTTGAACAAAATAGGATCCATGATGTATTTCTTCCAGATACTAGGCTGGAGTATATGTTTCCTGTCATAGTACTCAGGGGGTCACAGTTGGCAGTAAACAATAGGCTTCTTATATGTAGATTTGACTAAGATTGGTGTACCCGCATACCTAGCAATTTTTTCTCTCTGGTTATTTCTCCTGTCTCACATATGCTGTAAAGTATTAGCTTCCTTCATTCCCTCGGGTAAAATTACTTATGGCCTATTCAGCCATACTAGTGTTTTAAATGTTTTTAAATGTATGTTTTGCCTGGTTCTGTTTGTGGATTACTATTTTTGTACAATAAAATTGACTATTTAACGTGGATCCCATTGGTTTGCATATCCTTTTCTTTTTGTGTTTAGTGTGTAGTGTGTAGCTTAACCCTACACGCTACACGCTACACGCTACACTCTACACCCTACACGCTACACCCTACTCTACACCGTACACTCTACACGCTACACGCTACACTCTACACCCTACACCCTAAACGCTACACGCTACACTCTACACCCTACACGCTACACTCTACACTCTACACGCTACACGCTACACTCTACACCCTACACTCTACACGCTACACGCTACACGCTACACCCTACACTCTACACGCTACACGCTACACTCTACACGCTACACGCTACATGCTACACTCTACACTCTACACCCTACACCCTACACGCTACACGCTATACTCTACACCCTACACTCTACACGCTACACGCTACACTCTACACTCTACACGCTACACGCTACACTCTACACCCTACACGCAACACGCTACACTCTATACCCTACACGCTACACTCTGCACGCTACACGCTACACCCTACACGCTATACTCTGCACGCTACACGCTACACTCTACACCATACACGCTACACCCTACACTCTACACCCTACACCCTACACGCTATACCCGACACCCTACACCCTACATGCTTCACCCTAAACGCTACACTCTACACCCTACACCCTACACGCTACATGCTACACCCTACACGCTACACTCTACACCCTACACTCTACACGCTACACACTACACGCTACACGCTACACCCTACACGCTACATGCTACACCCTACACGCTACACGTTACACTCTACACCCTACACCCTACACGCTACACGCTACACCCTACACGCTACACGTTACACTCTACACCCTACACGCTACACTCTACACCCTGCACCCTACACGCTACAATCTACACCCTACACCCTACACGCTACACGCTACACGCTACACTCTACACTCTACACCCTACACGCTACACTCTACACCCTGCACCCTACACGCTACAATCTACACCCTACACCCTACACCCTACACGCTACGCGCTACACTCTACACCCTACACGCTACACTCTAAACTCTACATGCTACACGCTACACTCTACACTCTACACGCTACACCCTACACCCTACACGCTACACGCTACACTCTACAACCTACACGCTACACGCTACACTCCACACGAAACACGCTACACTCTACACCCTACACTCTACACGCTACACGCTACACTCTACACCCTACACTCTACACGCTACACGCTACACTGTACACCCTACATGCAACACGCTACACTCTACACCTTACACGCTACACTCTACACGCTACACGCTACATGCTACACTCTACACTCTACACCATACACCCTACACGCTACACACTATACTCTACACCCTACACGCTACACTCTACACGCTACACGCTACACGCTACACTCTACACGCTACACTCTACACCCTACATGCAACACGCTACACTCTACACCCTACACCCTACTCTCTACACGCTATATTCTACACCCTACACGCTCCACTCTACACCCTACACGCTACACGCTACACTCTACACCCTAGACGCTACACTCTATACCCTACACTCTACACGCTACACCCTACACCCTACACTCTACATGCTACACCCTACACCCTACACTCTACATGCTACACGCTACACGCTACATGCTACACGCTACACCCTACACGCTACACGCTACACACTACATGCTACACCCTACACCCTACACCCTACACGCTACACGCTACACTCTACACCCTACAAGCTACACCCTACACCCTACACGCTACACGCTACACTCTACACCCTACACGCTACACCCTACACTCTACACCCTACACGCTACACCCTACACTCTACACCCTACACGCTATACGCTACACTCTACACCCTGCACGCTACACGCTACACCCTACACGCTACACTCTACACCCTACACGCTACACCCTACACTCTACACCCTACACGCTACACGCTACACTCTACACCCTACACGCTACACCCTACACTCCACACCCTACACCCTACATGCTACACGCTACACCCTACACGCTACAAATTACACTCTAAACCATACACTCTACATCCTACACCCTACACTCTACACCCTACACGCTACACTCTACACCCTACACGCTACACGCTACACCCTACAAGCTAAACGCTACAAACTACACGCTACATATTACACTCTACACCCTAGCGTGTTGCGTGTAGGGTGTAGAGTGTAGCATGTAGCATGTAGCGTGTAGGGTGTATGGTGTAGAGTGTAGCATGTAGCGTGTAGGGTGTAGAGTGTAGCGTGTAGGGTGTAGAGTGTAGCATGTAGCGTGTAGGGTGTAGGGTGTAGAGTGTAGAGTGTAGCATGTAGCATGTAGATTGTAGGGTGTACCGTGTAGGGTGTAGAGTGTAGCATGTAGGGTGTAGGGTGTAGAGTGAAGGGTGTAGCGTGTAGAGTGTAGCGTGTAGCGTGTACGGTGTAGGGTGTAGGGTGTAGCGTGTAGCGTGTAGCTTGTAGGGTGTAGAGTGTAGCGTGTAGCGTGTAGGCTGTAGCGTGTAGGGTGTAGCATGTATCGTGTAGGGTGTAGAGTGTAGCATGTAGCGTGTAGAGTGTAGGGTGTAGCGTGTAGCGTGTGTAGGGTGTAGGGTGTAGAGTGTAGCGTGTAGCGTGTAGGGTGTAGAGTGTAGGGTGTAGGGTGTAGAGTGTAGCGTATAGCGTGTAGGGTGTAGGATGTAGAGTGTAGCGTGTAGGGTGTAGAGTGTAGCGTGTAGAGTGTAGCATGTAGCGTGTAGGGTGTAGAGTGTAGAGTGTAGCGTGTAGGGTGAAGCATGTAGGGTGTAGGGTGTCGGGTATAGCGTGTAGGGTGTAGGGTGTAGAGTGTAGGGTGTAGCGTGTATGGTGTAGAGGGTAGCGTGTAGCGTGTAGAGTGTAGCGTGTAGGGTGTAGGGTGTAGCGTGTAGCATGCAGAGTGTAGCGTGTAGGGTGTAGAGTGTAGCGTGTTGCATGTAGGGTGTAGAGTGTAGCGTGTAGCGTGTAGAGTGTAGAGTGTAGCGTGTAGCGTGTAGAGTGTAGCGGGTAGGGTGTAGAGTGTAGCGAGTAGCGTGTAGGGTGTAGGGTGTAGAGTGTAGGGTGTAGCGTGTAGGGTGAAGAGTGTAGCGTGTAGGGGGTAGGGTGTAGGGTGTAGAGTGTAGCGTGTAGGGTGTAGCGTGTAGCATGTAGCGTGTAGCGTGTAGCATGTAGAGTGTAGCGTGTAGGGTGTAGAGTGTAGCGTGTAGGGTGTAGCGTGTAGCGTGCAGTGTGTAGAGTGTAGCGTATAGCGTGTAGGGTGTAAAGTGTAGGGTGTAGCATGTAGCGTGTAGAGTGTAGCGTGTAGGGTGTAGGGTGTACAGTGTAGGGTGTAGCGTGTAGCATGTAGGGTGTAGGGTGTAGCGTGTAGCGTGTACCGTGTAGCGTATAGAGTGCAGCGTGTAGGGTGTAGAGTGTAGCGTGTAGTGTGTAGCGTGTAGGGTGTAGGGTGTAGCGTGTAGGGTGTAGAGTGTAGCGTGTAGGGTGTAGAGTGTAACATGTAGCGTGTAGGGTGTAGGGCGTAGCGTGTAGCGTGTACCGTGTAGCGTATAGAGTGTAGTGTGTAGGGTGTAGAGTGTAGCGTGTAGGGTGTAGAGTGTAGCGTGTAGCGTGTAGCGTGTAGCGTGTAGAGTGTAGTGTGTAGGGTGTAGCGTGTAGAGTGTAGTGTGTGGCGTGCAGGGCGTAGGGTGTAGCGTGTAGGGTGTAGGGTGTAGAGTGTAGGGTGTAGCATGTAGGGTGTAGGGTGTAGGGTGTAGGGTGTAGCGTGTAGGGTGTAGAGTGTAGCGTGTAGGGTGTACGGTGTAGAGTGTAGGGTATAAGCTGTAGCGTTTAGCGTGTAGAGTGTAGCGTGTAGCGTGTAGCGTGTAGGGTGTAGAGTGTAGGGTGTAGAGTGTAGCGTGTAGCGTGTAGCGTGTAGGGTGTAGGGTGTAGCGTGTAGGGTGTAGCATGTAGCGTGTAGCGTGTAGCATGTAGAGTAGGGTGTAGGGTGTAGGGTGTAGAGTGTAGTGTGTAGAGTGTAGAGTGTAGCGTGTAGAGTGTAAAGTGTAGCGTGTAGGGTGTAGCGTGTAGTGTGTAGCGTGTAGCGCGTAGCGTGTAGAGTGTAGGGTATAGAGTGTAGCGTGTAGAGAGTAGGGAGCAGAGTGTAGAGTGTAGCGTGCAGGGTGTAGGGTGTACAGTGTAGGGTGTAGGGTGTAGCGTGTAGCGTGTAGAGTGTAGGGAGTAGGGTGTAGGTTGTAGCGTGTAGGGTTTAGATTGTAGCGTGTAGCGTGTAGCGTGTAGGGTGTAGCGTGTAGCGTGTAGGGTGTAGCGTGTATCATGTACCGTGTAGCGTGTAGCATGTAGAGTAGGGTGTAGGGTGTAGAGTGTAGCATGTAGGGTGTAGGGTGTAGAGTGTAGGGTGTAGCATGTAGGGTGTAGGGTGTAGCGTGCAGGGTGTAGAGTGTAGCGTGTAGGGTGTACGGTGTAGAGTGTAGGGTATAAGCTGTAGCGTTTAGCGTGTAGAGTGTAGCGTGTAGCGTGTAGCGTGTAGGGTGTAGAGTGTAGGGTGTAGAGTGTAGCGTGTAGCGTGTAGCGTGTAGGGTGTAGGGTGAAGCGTGTAGGGTGTAGCATGTAGCGTGTAGCGTGTAGCATGTAGAGTAGGGTGTAGGGTGTAGGGTGTAGAGTGTAGTGTGTAGAGTGTGGAGTGTAGCGTGTAGAGTGTAAAGTGTAGCGTGTAGGGTGTAGCGTGTAGTGTGTAGCGTGTAGCGCGTAGCGTGTAGAGTGTAGGGTATAGAGTGTAGCGTGTAGAGAGTAGGGAGCAGAGTGTAGAGTGTAGCATGTAGGGTGTAGGGTGTACAGTGTAGGGTGTAGGGTGTAGCGTGTAGCGTGTAGAGTGTAGGGAGTAGGGTGTAGGGTGTAGCGTGTAGGGTGTGGAGTGTAGCGTGTAGCGTGTAGGGTGTAGCATGTAGCGTGTAGGGTGTAGCGTGTATCATGTACCGTGTAGCGTGTAGCATGTAGAGTAGGGTGTAGGGTGTAGAGTGTAGCGTGTAGCGTGTAGTGTGTAGCGTGTAGAGTGTAAAGTGTAGCGTGTAGTGTGTAGTGTGTAGCGTGTAGCGCGTAGCGTTGTAGAGTGTAGGGTATAGAGTGTAGCGTGTAGAGAGTAGGGAGTAGAGTGTAGAGTGTAGCGTGTAGGGTGTAGAGTGTAGGGTGTAGCGTGTAGGGTGTAGAGTGTAGCGTGTAGGGTGTAGCGTATAGCGTGTAGGGTGTAGGGTGTAGAGTGTAGGGTGTAGCGTGTAGAGTGTAGCGTGTAGCGTGTAGGGTGTAGGGTGTACAGTGTAGGGTGTAGGGTGTAGCGTGTAGAGTTTAGTGTGTGGCGTGCAGGGCATAGGGTGTAGCGTGTAGGGTGTAGAGTGTAGGGTGTAGCATGTAGGGTGTAGGGTGTAGCGTGTAGGGTGTAGAGTGTAGCATGTAGGGTGTACGGTGTAGAGTGTAGGGTATAAGCTGTAGAGTTTAGCGTGTAGAGTGTAGCGTGTAGGGTGTAGCGTGTAGGGTGTAGAGTGTAGGGTGCAGCGTGTAGGGTGTATCGTGTAGCGTGTAGCGTGTAGGGTGTAGGGTGTAGAGTGTAGGGTGTAGCGTGTAGGGTGTAGCGTGTAGCGTGTAGCGTGTAGCGTGTAGCATGTAGGGTGTAGCAAGTAGCGTGTATTGTGTAGGGTGTAGAGTGTAGCGTGTAGCGTGTAGGGTGTCAATTTTTCCTCTGATGAAGACGCTTGAGTAGCGTCGATACGCGTGGGGTTCAGGGCTTCCTTTGTTTTTTTCCCGAGGGACAGGACTTGGGTAACTTATCTTTACAACTGCTATGGAATTACACCTATTTACTTCATGCATGGCCTGGCATTTTTCCAAGCCTTAGGACAATGGATCCTGATTCTTTGTATTTCCACAAGGCGTCTGTATGCATACATTTATCCAAATAACTAGGATTTTGTAGTACTGCAGCATACCTATTTCCCTGATTACCTTTCTATAGGGGTCTGCTTTCATTTGCTTACCAACTGTGCGCACGCATGCTGTGTTGAACAAAATAGGATCCATGATGTATTTCTTCCAGATACTAGGCTGGAGTATATGTTTCCTGTCATAGTACTCAGGGGGTCACAGTTGGCAGTAAACAATAGGCTTCTTATATGTAGATTTGACTAAGATTGGTGTACCCGCATACCTAGCAATTTTTTCTCTCTGGTTATTTCTCCTGTCTCACATATGCTGTAAAGTATTAGCTTCCTTCATTCCCTCGGGTAAAATTACTTATGGCCTATTCAGCCATACTAGTGTTTTAAATGTTTTTAAATGTATGTTTTGCCTGGTTCTGTTTGTGGATTACTATTTTTGTACAATAAAATTGACTATTTAACGTGGATCCCATTGGTTTGCATATCCTTTTCTTTTTGTGTTTAGTGTGTAGCGTGTAACTTAACCCTACACGCTACACGCTACACGCTACACTCTACACCCTACACGCTACACCCTACACTCTACACCGTACACTCTACACGCTACACGCTACACTCTACACCCTACACCCTAAACGCTACACGCTACACTCTACACCCTACACGCTACACTCTACACTCTACACGCTACACGCTACACTCTACACCCTACACTCTACACGCTACACGCTACACGCTACACCCTACACTCTACACGCTACACGCTACACTCTACACGCTACACGCTACATGCTACACTCTACACTCTACACCCTACACGCTACACGCTATACTCTACACCCTACACTCTACACGCTACACGCTACACTCTACACTCTACACGCTACACGCTACACTCTACACCCTACACGCAACACGCTACACTCTATACCCTACACGCTACACTCTGCACGCTACACGCTACACCCTACACGCTATACTCTGCACGCTACACGCTACACTCTACACCATACACGCTACACCCTACACTCTACACCCTACACCCTACACGCTATACCCGACACCCTACACCCTACATGCTACACCCTACACGCTACACGCTACACCCTACACGCTACACGTTACACTCTACACCCTACACCCTACACGCTACACGCTACACCCTACACGCTACAATCTACACCCTACACCCTACACGCTACACGCTACACGCTACACTCTACACCCTACACGCTACACCCTACACTCTACACCGTACACTACACGCTACACGCTACACTCTACACCCTACACCCTACACGCTACGCGCTACACTCTACACCCTACACGCTACACTCTAAACTCTACATGCTACACGCTACACTCTACACTCTACACGCTACACGCTACACCCTACACCCTACACGCTACACGCTACACTCTACAACCTACACGCTACACGCTACACTCCACACGCAACACGCTACACTCTACACCCTACACTCTACACGCTACACGCTACACTCTACACCCTACACTCTACACGCTACACGCTACACTGTACACCCTACATGCATCACGCTACACTCTACACCCTACACGCTACACTCTACACGCTACACGCTACATGCTACACTCTACACTCTACACCATACACCCTACACGCTACACACTATACTCTACACCCTACACGCTACACTCTACACGCTACACGCTACACGCTACACTCTACACGCTACACTCTACACCCTACATGCAACACGCTACACTCTACACCCTACACCCTACACGCTACACGCTACACCCTACACGCTACACGTTACACTCTACACCCTACACCCTACACACTACACCCTACACGCTACACGTTACACTCTACACCCTACACGCTACACTCTATACCCTGCTCCCTACACGCTACACGCTACACCCTACACGCTACACGCTACACCCTACACACTACACGTTACACTCTACACCCTACACTCTACACCCTACACTCTACACGCTACACTCTACACCCTACACTCTGCACTCTACACCCTACACCCTACACGCTACACTCTACACCCTACACCCTACACGCTACACCCTACACGCTACACGCTACACCATACACGCTACACGCTACACCCTACACGCTACATGTTACACTCTACACCCTGCACCCTACACGCTACACGCTACACCCTACACGCTACACGCTACACCCTACACACTACACGCTACACTCTACACCCTACACCCTACACGCTACGCGCTACACTCTACACCCTACACGCTACACTCTAAACTCTACATGCTACACGCTACACTCTACACTCTACACGCTACACGCTACACCCTACACCCTACACGCTACACGCTACACTCTACAACCTACACGCTACACGCTACACTCCACACGCAACACGCTACACTCTACACCCTACACTCTACACGCTACACGCTACACTCTACACCCTACACTCTACACGCTACACGCTACACTGTACACCCTACATGCAACACGCTACACTCTACACCCTACACGCTACACTCTACACGCTACACGCTACATGCTACACTCTACACTCTACACCATACACCCTACACGCTACACACTATACTCTACACCCTACACGCTACAATCTACACGCTACATGCTACACACTACACTCTACACGCTACACTCTACACCCTACATGCAGCACGCTACACTCTACACCCTACACCCTACACGCTACACGCTACACCCTACACGCTACACGTTACACTCTACACCCTACACCCTACACACTACACCCTACACGCTACACGTTACACTCTACACCCTACACGCTACACTCTATACCCTGCTCCCTACACGCTACACGCTACACCCTACACGCTACACGCTACACCCTACACACTACACGTTACACTCTACACCCTACACTCTACACCCTACACTCTACACGCTACACTCTACACCCTACACTCTGCACTCTACACCCTACACCCTACACGCTACACTCTACACCCTACACCCTACACGCTACACACTACACGCTACACGCTACACCATACACGCTACACGCTACACCCTACACGCTACATGTTACACTCTACACCCTGCACCCTACACGCTACACGCTACACCCTACACGCTACACGCTACACCCTACACACTACACGCTACACTCTACACCCTACACCCTACACGCTACGCGCTACACTCTACACCCTACACGCTACACTCTAAACTCTACATGCTACACGCTACACTCTACACTCTACACGCTACACGCTACACCCTACACCCTACACGCTACACGCTACACTCTACAACCTACACGCTACACGCTACACTCCACACGCAACACGCTACACTCTACACCCTACACTCTACACGCTACACGCTACACTCTACACCCTACACTCTACACGCTACACGCTACACTGTACACCCTACATGCAACACGCTACACTCTACACCCTACACGCTACACTCTACACGCTACACGCTACATGCTACACTCTACACTCTACACCATACACCCTACACGCTACACACTATACTCTACACCCTACACGCTACACTCTACATGCTACATGCTACACGCTACACTCTACACGCTACACTCTACACCCTACATGCAGCACGCTACACTCTACACCCTACACCCTACACGCTACACGCTACACCCTACACGCTACACGTTACACTCTACACCCTACACCCTACACACTACACCCTACACGCTACACGTTACACTCTACACCCTACACGCTACACTCTACACCCTGCTCCCTACACGCTACACGCTACACCCTACACGCTACACGCTACACCCTACACACTACACGTTACACTCTACACCCTACACTCTACACCCTACACTCTACACGCTACACTCTACACCCTACACTCTGCACTCTACACCCTACACCCTACACGCTACACTCTACACCCTACACCCTACACGCTACACACTACACGCTACACGCTACACCATACACGCTACACCCTACACGCTACATGTTACACTCTACACCCTGCACCCTACACGCTACACGCTACACCCTACACGCTACACGCTACACCCTACACACTACACGTTACACTCTACACCCTACACTCTACACCCTACACTTTACACGCTACACTCTACACCCTACACTCTGCACTCTACACCCTACACCCTACACACTACACGCTACACTCTACACCCTACACGCTACACGCTACACCCTACACCCTACACCCTACACGCTACAATCTACATGCTACACCCTATACGCTAGACGCTACACTCTACACGCTACACGATACACGCTACACCCTACACGCTACACCCTACACTCTACACCCTACACCCTACACGCTACAAGCTACACCCTACACGCTACACCCTACACTTCTACACCCTACACCCTACACGCTACATGCTACACCCTACACGCTACACGTTACACTCTACACCCTACACCCTACACTCTACACCCTACACCCTACACGCTACACGCTACACACTACATGCTACACCCTACACCCTACACCCTACACGCTACACGCTACACCCTACACCCTACACTGTACACCCTACACCCTACACGCTACACTACACTCTGCTCCCTACTCTCTACACGCTACACTCTATACCCTACACTCTACACGCTACGCGCTACACGCTACACACTACACGCTACACCCTACACGCTACACTTTACACTCTACACGCTACAATCCACACTCTACACACTACACTCTACACCCTACACCCTACACCCTACTCTACATGCTACACGCTACATGCTACACCCTACACGCTTCACCCTATACCCTACACGCTACACGCTACACGCTACACTCTACACCCTACACTCTACACCCTACACGCTACACGCTACACGCTACACTCTACACGCTAAACGCTACAGCTTATACCCTACACTCTACACCGTACACCCTACACGCTACACTCTACACCCTACACGCTACACCCTACACCCTACACCCTACATGCTACACCCTACACTCTACACCCTACACCCTACACGCTACACTCTACACCCTACACCCTACTCTACATGCTACACGCTACACGGTACATGATACACGCTACACCCTACACGCTACACTCTACACGCTACACACTACACGCTACACTCTACACCCTACACGCTACACCCTACACCCTACTCCCTACACTCTACACGCTACACGCTACACCCTACACCCTACACTGTACACCCTACACCCTGCACGCTACACTCTACTCTCTGCTCCCTACTCTCTACACGCTACACTCTATACCCTACACTCTACACGCTACGCGCTACACGCTACACACTACACGCTACACCCTACACGCTACACTTTACACTCTACACGCTACACTCTACACTCTACACACTACACTCTACACCCTACACCCTACTCTACATGCTACACGCTACACGCTACATGCTACACCCTACACGCTACACCCTACACCCTACACCCTACACGCTACACGCTACACTCTACACCCTACACGCTACACCCTACACTCTACACCCTACACGCTACACCCTACACTCTACACCCTACACGCTATACGCTACACTCTACACCCTGCACGCTACACGCTACACCCTACACGCTACACTCTACACCCTACACGCTACACCCTACACTCTACACCCTACACGCTACACGCTACACTCTACACCCTACACGCTACACCCTACACTCCACACCCTACACCCTACATGCTACACGCTACACCCTACACGCTACACTTTACACTCTACACGCTACACTCTACACTCTACACACTACACTCTACACCCTACACCCTACTCTACATGCTACACGCTACACGCTACATGCTACACCCTACACGCTACACCCTACACCCTGCACCCTACACGCTACACGCTACACTCTACACCCTACACGCTACACCCTACACTCTACACCCTACACGCTACACCCTACACTCTACACCCTACACGCTATACGCTACACTCTACACCCTGCACGCTACACGCTACACCCTACACGCTACACTCTACACCCTACACGCTACACCCTACACTCTACACCCTACACGCTACACGCTACACTCTACACCCTACACTCTACACCCTACACGCTACACTCTACACTCTACACCCTACACCCTACATGCTACACGCTACACGCTACACTCTACACCCTACACGCTACACGCTACACCCTACAAGCTAAACGCTACAAACTACACGCTACATATTACACTCTACACCCTAGCGTGTAGCGTGTAGGGTGTAGAGTGTAGCGTGTAGCATGTAGCGTGTAGGGTGTATGGTGTAGAGTGTAGCATGTAGCGTGTAGGGTGTAGAGTGTAGCGTGTAGGGTGTAGAGTGTAGCATGTAGCGTGTAGGGTGTAGGGTGTAGAGTGTAGAGTGTAGCATGTAGCATGTAGATTGTAGGGTGTACCGTGTAGGGTGTAGAGTGTAGCATGTAGGGTGTAGGGTGTAGAGTGAAGGGTGTAGCGTGTAGAGTGTAGCGTGTAGCGTGTACGGTGTAGGGTGTAGAGTGTAGGGTGTAGCGTGTAGCTTGTAGAGTGTAGAGTGTAGCGTGTAGCGTGTAGGCTGTAGCGTGTAGGGTGTAGCATGTATCGTGTAGGGTGTAGAGTGTAGCATGTAGCGTGTAGAGTGTAGGGTGTAGCGTGTAGCGTGTGTAGGGTGTAGGGTGTAGAGTGTAGCGTGTAGCGTGTAGGGTGTAGAGTGTAGGGTGTAGGGTGTAGAGTGTAGCGTATAGCGTGTAGGGTGTAGGATGTAGAGTGTAGCGTGTAGGGTGTAGAGTGTAGCGTGTAGAGTGTAGCATGTAGCGTGTAGGGTGTAGAGTGTAGAGTGTAGCGTGTAGGGTGAAGCATGTAGGGTGTAGGGTGTCGGGTATAGCGTGTAGGGTGTAGGGTGTAGAGTGTAGGGTGTAGCGTGTATGGTGTAGAGTGTAGCGTGTAGCGTGTAGAGTGTAGCGTGTAGGGTGTAGGGTGTAGCGTGTAGCATGCAGAGTGTAGCGTGTAGGGTGTAGAGTGTAGCGTGTTGCGTGTAGAGTGTAGCGTGTAGCGTGTAGAGTGTAGAGTGTAGCGTGTAGCGTGTAGAGTGTAGCGGGTAGGGTGTAGAGTGTAGCGAGTAGCGTGTAGGGTGTAGGGTGTAGAGTGTAGGGTGTAGCGTGTAGGGTGAAGAGTGTAGCGTGTAGGGGGTAGGGTGTAGGGTGTAGAGTGTAGCGTGTAGGGTGTAGCGTGTAGCATGTAGCGTGTAGCGTGTAGCATGTAGAGTGTAGCGTGTAGGGTGTAGAGTGTAGCGTGTAGGGTGTAGCGTGTAGCGTGTAGCGTGCAGTGTGTAGAGTGTAGCGTATAGCGTGTAGGGTGTAGAGTGTAACATGTAGCGTGTAGGGTGTAGGGCGTAGCGTGTAGCGTGTACCGTGTAGCGTATAGAGTGTAGTGTGTAGAGTGTAGCGTGTAGGGTGTAGAGTGTAGCGTGTAGCGTGTAGTGTGTAGCGTGTAGAGTGTAGTGTGTAGGGTGTAGCGTGTAGAGTGTAGTGTGTGGCGTGCAGGGCGTAGGGTGTAGCGTGTAGGGTGTAGGGTGTAGAGTGTAGGGTGTAGCATGTAGGGTGTAGGGTGTAGGGTGTAGCGTGTAGGGTGTAGAGTGTAGCGTGTAGGGTGTACGGTGTAGAGTGTAGGGTATAAGCTGTAGCGTTTAGCGTGTAGAGTGTAGCGTGTAGCGTGTAGGGTGTAGCGTGTAGGGTGTAGAGTGTAGGGTGTAGCGTGTAGGGTGTATCGTGTAGCGTGTAGCGTGTAGGGTGTAGGGTGTAGAGTGTAGGGTGTAGCGTGTAGGGTGTAGCGTGTAGCGTGTAGCGTGTAGGGTGTAGGGTGTAGAGTGTAGGATGTAGCGTGTAGGGTGTAGCGTGTATCGTGTAGCGTGTAGAGTGTAGCGTCTAGCGTGTAGCGTATAGTGTGTAGCGTGTAGCGTGTAGATTGTAGCGTGTAGGGTGTAGGGTGTAGGGTGTAGCGTGTAGCGTGTAGGGTGTAGGGTGTAGCGTGTAGCGTGTAGCGTGTAGAGTGTAGCATGTAGGGTGTAGAGTGTAGGGTGTAGCGTGTAGGGTGTAGCGTGTAGCGTGTAGCGTGTAGAGTGTAGCATGTAGGGTGTAGCAAGTAGCGTGTATTGTGTAGGGTGTAGAGTGTAGCGTGTAGCGTGTAGGGTGTCAATTTTTCCTCTGATGAAGACGCTTGAGTAGCGTCGATACGCGTGGGGTTCAGGGCTTCCTTTGTTTTTTTCCCGAGGGACAGGACTTGGGTAACTTATCTTTACAACTGCTATGGAATTACACCTATTTACTTCATGCATGGCCTGGCATTTTTCCAAGCCTTAGGACAATGGATCCTGATTCTTTGTATTTCCACAAGGCGTCTGTATGCATACATTTATCCAAATAACTAGGATTTTGTAGTACTGCAGCATACCTATTTCCCTGATTACCTTTCTATAGGGGTCTGCTTTTATTTGCTTACCAACTGTGCGCACGCATGCTGTGTTGAACAAAATAGGATCCATGATGTATTTCTTCCAGATACTAGGCTGGAGTATATGTTTCCTGTCATAGTACTCAGGGGGTCACAGTTGGCAGTAAACAATAGGCTTCTTATATGTAGATTTGACTAAGATTGGTGTACCCGCATACCTAGCAATTTTTTCTCTCTGGTTATTTCTCCTGTCTCACATATGCTGTAAAGTATTAGCTTCCTTCATTCCCTCGGGTAAAATTACTTATGGCCTATTCAGCCATACTAGTGTTTTAAATGTTTTTAAATGTATGTTTTGCCTGGTTCTGTTTGTGGATTACTATTTTTGTACAATAAAATTGACTATTTAACGTGGATCCCATTGGTTTGCATATCCTTTTCTTTTTGTGTTTAGTGTGTAGTGTGTAGCTTAACCCTACACGCTACACGCTACACACTACACTCTACACCCTACACGCTACACCCTACACTCTACACCGTACACTCTACACGCTACACGCTACACTCTACACCCTACACCCTAAACGCTACACGCTACACTCTACACCCTACACGCTACACTCTACACTCTACACGCTACACGCTACACTCTACACCCTACACTCTACACGCTACACGCTACACGCTACACCCTACACTCTACACGCTACACGCTACACTCTACACGCTACACGCTACATGCTACACTCTACACTCTACACCCTACACCCTACACGCTACACGCTATACTCTACACCCTACACTCTACACGCTACACGCTACACTCTACACTCTACACGCTACACGCTACACTCTACACCCTACACGCAACACGCTACACTCTATACCCTACACGCTACACTCTGCACGCTACACGCTACACCCTACACGCTATACTCTGCACGCTACACGCTACACTCTACACCATACACGCTACACCCTACACTCTACACCCTACACCCTACACGCTATACCCGACACCCTACACCCTACATGCTACACCCTACACGCTACACGCTACACCCTACACGCTACACGTTACACTCTACACCCTATACCCTACACGCTACACGCTACACCCTACACGCTACACGTTACACTCTACACCCTACACGCTACACTCTACACCCTGCACCCTACACGCTACAATCTACACCCTACACCCTACACGCTACACGCTACACGCTACACTCTACACCCTACACGCTACACCCTACACTCTACACCGTACACTACACGCTACACGCTACACTCTACACCCTACACCCTACACGCTACGCGCTACACTCTACACCCTACACGCTACACTCTAAACTCTACATGCTACACGCTACACTCTACACTCTACACGCTACACGCTACACCCTACACCCTACACGCTACACGCTACACTCTACAACCTACACGCTACACGCTACACTCCACACGCAACACTCTACACTCTACACCCTACACGCTACACTCTACACGCTACACGCTACATGCTACACTCTACACTCTACACCATACACCCTACACGCTACACACTATACTCTACACCCTACACGCTACACTCTACACGCTACACGCTACACGCTACACTCTACACGCTACACTCTACACCCTACATGCAACACGCTACACTCTACACCCTACACCCTACACGCTACACGCTACACCCTACACGCTACACGTTACACTCTACACCCTACACCCTACACACTACACCCTACACGCTACACGTTACACTCTACACCCTACACGCTACACTCTATACCCTGCTCCCTACACGCTACACGCTACACCCTACACGCTACACGCTACACCCTACACACTACACGTTACACTCTACACCCTACACTCTACACCCTACACTCTACACGCTACACTCTACACCCTACACTGCACTCTACACCCTACACCCTACACGCTACACTCTACACCCTACACGCTACACACTACACGCTACACGCTACACCATACACGCTACACGCTACACCCTACACGCTACATGTTACACTCTACACCCTGCACCCTACACGCTACACGCTACA
Organism: Ranitomeya variabilis; assembly: GCF_051348905.1. Taxonomy (NCBI): domain Eukaryota; kingdom Metazoa; phylum Chordata; class Amphibia; order Anura; family Dendrobatidae; genus Ranitomeya; species Ranitomeya variabilis. The sequence continues at coordinate 417,641 of NW_027508197.1, forward strand.
CCCTACACGCTACACGCTACACCCTACACACTACACGCTACACTCTACACCCTACACCCTACACGCTACGCGCTACACTCTACACCCTACACGCTACACTCTAAACTCTACATGCTACACGCTACACTCTACACTCTACACGCTACACGCTACACCCTACACCCTACACGCTACACGCTACACTCTACAACCTACACGCTACACGCTACACTCCACACGCAACACGCTACACTCTACACCCTACACTCTACACGCTACACGCTACACTCTACACCCTACACTCTACACGCTACACGCTACACTGTACACCCTACATGCAACACGCTACACTCTACACCCTACACGCTACACTCTACACGCTACACGCTACATGCTACACTCTACACTCTACACCATACACCCTACACGCTACACACTATACTCTACACCCTACACGCTACACTCTACACGCTACATGCTACACGCTACACTCTACACGCTACACTCTACACCCTACATGCAGCACGCTACACTCTACACCCTACACCCTACACGCTACACGCTACACCCTACACGCTACACGTTACACTCTACACCCTACACCCTACACACTACACCCTACACGCTACACGTTACACTCTACACCCTACACGCTACACTCTACACCCTGCTCCCTACACGCTACACGCTACACCCTACACGCTACACGCTACACCCTACACACTACACGTTACACTCTACACCCTACACTCTACACCCTACACTCTACACGCTACACTCTACACCCTACACTCTGCACTCTACACCCTACACCCTACACGCTACACTCTACACCCTACACCCTACACGCTACACACTACACGCTACACGCTACACCATACACGCTACACCCTACACGCTACATGTTACACTCTACACCCTGCACCCTACACGCTACACGCTACACCCTACACGCTACACGCTACACCCTACACACTACACGTTACACTCTACACCCTACACTCTACACCCTACACTCTACACGCTACACTCTACACCCTACACTCTGCACTCTACACCCTACACCCTACACACTACACGCTACACTCTACACCCTACACGCTACACGCTACACCCTACACCCTACACCCTACACGCTACAATCTACACGCTACACCCTATACGCTAGACGCTACACTCTACACGCTACACGATACACGCTACACCCTACACGCTACACCCTACACTCTACACCCTACACCCTACACGCTACAAGCTACACCCTACACGCTACACCCTACACTTCTACACCCTACACCCTACACGCTACATGCTACACCCTACACGCTACACGTTACACTCTACACCCTACACCCTACACTCTACACCCTACACCCTACACGATACACGCTACACACTACATGCTACACCCTGCACCCTACACCCTACACGCTACACGCTACACCCTACACCCTACACTGTACACCCTACACCCTACACGCTACACTACACTCTGCTCCCTACTCTCTACACGCTACACTCTATACCCTACACTCTACACGCTACGCGCTACACGCTACACACTACACGCTACACCCTACACGCTACACTTTACACTCTACACGCTACAATCCACACTCTACACACTACACTCTACACCCTACACCCTACACCCTACTCTACATGCTACACGCTACATGCTACACCCTACACGCTTCACCCTATACCCTACACGCTACACGCTACACGCTACACTCTACACCCTACACTCTACACGCTACACGCTACACGCTACACGCTACACTCTACACGCTAAACGCTACAGCTTATACCCTACACTCTACACCGTACACCCTACACGCTACACTCTACACCCTACACGCTACACCCTACACCCTACACCCTACATGCTACACCCTACACTCTACACCCTACACCCTACACGCTACACACTACACGCTACACTCTACACCCTACACGCTACACCCTACACCCTACTCCCTACACTCTACACGCTACACGCTACACCCTACACCCTACACTGTACACCCTACACCCTGCACGCTACACTCTACACTCTGCTCCCTACTCTCTACACGCTACACTCTATACCCTACACTCTACACGCTACGCGCTACACGCTACACACTACACGCTACACCCTACACGCTACACTTTACACTCTACACGCTACACTCTACACTCTACACACTACACTCTACACCCTACACCCTACTCTACATGCTACACGCTACACGCTACATGCTACACCCTACACGCTACACCCTACACCCTACACCCTACACGCTACACGCTACACTCTACACCCTACACGCTACACCCTACACTCTACACCCTACACGCTATACGCTACACTCTACACCCTGCACGCTACACGCTACACCCTACACGCTACACTCTACACCCTACACGCTACACCCTACACTCTACACCCTACACGCTACACGCTACACTCTACACCCTACACGCTACACCCTACACTCCACACCCTACACCCTACATGCTACACGCTACACCCTACACGCTACAAATTACACTCTAAACCCTACACTCTACATCCTACACCCTACACTCTACACCCTACACGCTACACTCTACACTCTACACCCTACACCCTACATGCTACACGCTACACGCTACACTCTACACCCTACACGCTACACGCTACACCCTACAAGCTAAACGCTACAAACTACACGCTACATATTACACTCTACACCCTAGCGTGTAGCGTGTAGGGTGTAGAGTGTAGCGTGTAGCATGTAGCGTGTAGGGTGTATGGTGTAGAGTGTAGCATGTAGCGTGTAGGGTGTAGAGTGTAGCGTGTAGGGTGTAGAGTGTAGCATGTAGCGTGTAGGGTGTAGGGTGTAGAGTGTAGAGTGTAGCATGTAGCATGTAGATTGTAGGGTGTACCGTGTAGGGTGTAGAGTGTAGCATGTAGGGTGTAGGGTGTAGAGTGAAGGGTGTAGCGTGTAGAGTGTAGCGTGTAGCGTGTACGGTGTAGGGTGTAGAGTGTAGGGTGTAGCGTGTAGCGTGTAGCTTGTAGGGTGTAGAGTGTAGCGTGTAGCGTGTAGGCTGTAGCGTGTAGGGTGTAGCATGTATCGTGTAGGGTGTAGAGTGTAGCATGTAGCGTGTAGAGTGTAGGGTGTAGCGTGTAGCGTGTGTAGGGTGTAGGGTGTAGAGTGTAGCGTGTAGCGTGTAGGGTGTAGAGTGTAGGGTGTAGGGTGTAGAGTGTAGCGTATAGCGTGTAGGGTGTAGGATGTAGAGTGTAGCGTGTAGGGTGTAGAGTGTAGCGTGTAGAGTGTAGCATGTAGCGTGTAGGGTGTAGAGTGTAGAGTGTAGCGTGTAGGGTGAAGCATGTAGGGTGTAGGGTGTCGGGTATAGCGTGTAGGGTGTAGGGTGTAGAGTGTAGGGTGTAGCGTGTATGGTGTAGAGTGTAGCGTGTAGCGTGTAGAGTGTAGGGTGTAGGGTGTAGCGTGTAGCATGCAGAGTGTAGCGTGTAGGGTGTAGAGTGTAGCGTGTTGCGTGTAGAGTGTAGCGTGTAGCGTGTAGAGTGTAGAGTGTAGCGTGTAGCGTGTAGAGTGTAGCGGGTAGGGTGTAGAGTGTAGCGAGTAGCGTGTAGGGTGTAGGGTGTAGAGTGTAGGGTGTAGCGTGTAGGGTGAAGAGTGTAGCGTGTAGGGGGTAGGGTGTAGGGTGTAGAGTGTAGCGTGTAGGGTGTAGCGTGTAGCATGTAGCGTGTAGCGTGTAGCATGTAGAGTGTAGCGTGTAGGGTGTAGAGTGTAGCGTGTAGGGTGTAGCGTGTAGCGTGTAGCGTGCAGTGTGTAGAGTGTAGCGTATAGCGTGTAGGGTGTAGAGTGTAACATGTAGCGTGTAGGGTGTAGGGCGTAGCGTGTAGCGTGTACCGTGTAGCGTATAGAGTGTAGTGTGTAGGGTGTAGAGTGTAGCGTGTAGGGTGTAGAGTGTAGCGTGTAGCGTGTACCGTGTAGCGTATAGAGTGTAGTGTGTAGGGTGTAGAGTGTAGCGTGTAGGGTGTAGAGTGTAGCGTGTAGCGTGTACCGTGTAGCGTATAGAGTGTAGTGTGTAGCGTGTAGAGTGTAGTGTGTAGGGTGTAGCGTGTAGAGTGTAGTGTGTGGCGTGCAGGGCGTAGGGTGTAGCGTGTAGGGTGTAGGGTGTAGAGTGTAGGGTGTAGCATGTAGGGTGTAGGGTGTAGGGTGTAGCGTGTAGGGTGTAGAGTGTAGCGTGTAGGGTGTACGGTGTAGAGTGTAGGGTATAAGCTGTAGCGTTTAGCGTGTAGAGTGTAGCGTGTAGCGTGTAGCGTGTAGCGTGTAGGGTGTAGAGTGTAGGGTGTAGAGTGTAGCGTGTAGCGTGTAGCGTGTAGCGTGTAGGGTGTAGGGTGTAGCGTGTAGAGTGTAGCATGTAGCGTGTAGCGTGTAGCATGTAGAGTAGGGTGTAGGGTGTAGGGTGTAGAGTGTAGTGTGTAGAGTGTAGAGTGTAGCGTGTAGAGTGTAAAGTGTAGCGTGTAGGGTGTAGCGTGTAGTGTGTAGCGTGTAGCGCGTAGCGTGTAGAGTGTAGGGTATAGAGTGTAGCGTGTAGAGAGTAGGGAGCAGAGTGTAGAGTGTAGCGTGCAGGGTGTAGGGTGTACAGTGTAGGGTGTAGGGTGTAGCGTGTAGCATGTAGAGTGTAGGGAGTAGGGTGTAGGGTGTAGCGTGTAGGGTGTAGATTGTAGCGTGTAGCGTGTAGCGTGTAGGGTGTAGCGTGTAGCGTGTAGGGTGTAGCGTGTATCATGTACCGTGTAGCGTGTAGCATGTAGAGTAGGGTGTAGGGTGTAGAGTGTAGCATGTAGGGTGTAGGGTGTAGAGTGTAGGGTGTAGCATGTAGGGTGTAGGGTGTAGCGTGCACGGTGTAGAGTGTAGCGTGTAGGGTGTACGGTGTAGAGTGTAGGGTATAAGCTGTAGCGTTTAGCGTGTAGAGTGTAGCGTGTAGCGTGTAGCGTGTAGCGTGTAGAGTGTAGGGTGTAGAGTGTAGCGTGTAGCGTGTAGGGTGTAGGGTGAAGCGTGTAGGGTGTAGCATGTAGCGTGTAGCGTGTAGCATGTAGAGTAGGGTGTAGGGTGTAGGGTGTAGAGTGTAGTGTGTAGAGTGTGGAGTGTAGCGTGTAGAGTGTAAAGTGTAGTGTGTAGGGTGTAGCGTGTAGTGTGTAGCGTGTAGCGCGTAGCGTGTAGAGTGTAGGGTATAGAGTGTAGCGTGTAGAGAGTAGGGAGCAGAGTGTAGAGTGTAGCATGTAGGGTGTAGGGTGTACAGTGTAGGGTGTAGGGTGTAGCGTGTAGCGTGTAGAGTGTAGGGAGTAGGGTGTAGGGTGTAGCGTGTAGGGTGTGGAGTGTAGCGTGTAGCGTGCAGGGTGTAGCGTGTAGCGTGTAGGGTGTAGCGTGTATCATGTACCGTGTAGCGTGTAGCATGTAGAGTAGGGTGCAGGGTGTAGAGTGTAGCGTGTAGCGTGTAGTGTGTAGCGTGTAGAGTGTAAAGTGTAGCGTGTAGTGTGTAGTGTGTAGCGTGTAGCGCGTAGCGTGTAGAGTGTAGGGTATAGAGTGTAGCGTGTAGAGAGTAGGGAGTAGAGTGTAGAGTGTAGCGTGTAGGGTGTAGAGTGTAGCGAGTAGCGTGTAGTGTGTAGGGTGTAGGGTGTAGAGTGTAGGGTGTAGCGTGTAGGGTGTAGAGTGTAGCGTGTAGGGTGTAGAGTGTAGCATGTAGGGTGTACGGTGTAGAGTGTAGGGTATAAGCTGTAGCGTTTAGCGTGTAGAGTGTAGCGTGTAGCGTGTAGGGTGTAGCGTGTAGGGTGTAGAGTGTAGGGTGTAGCGTGTAGGGTGTATCGTGTAGCGTGTAGCGTGTAGGGTGTAGGGTGTAGAGTGTAGGGTGTAGCGTGTAGGGTGTAGCGTGTAGCGTGTAGCGTGTAGGGTGTAGGGTGTAGAGTGTAGGATGTAGCGTGTAGGGTGTAGCGTGTATCGTGTAGCGTGTAGAGTGTAGCGTCTAGCGTGTAGCGTATAGTGTGTAGCGTGTAGCGTGTAGATTGTAGCGTGTAGGGTGTAGGGTGTAGGGTGTAGCGTGTAGCGTGTAGGGTGTAGGGTGTAGGGTGTAGCGTGTAGCGTGTAGCGTGTAGAGTGTAGCATGTAGGGTGTAGCAAGTAGCGTGTACCGTGTAGGGTGTAGCGTGTAGCGTGTAGAGTGTAGCATGTAGGGTGTAGCAAGTAGCGTGTATTGTGTAGGGTGTAGAGTGTAGCGTGTAGCGTGTAGGGTGTCAATTTTTCCTCTGATGAAGACGCTTGAGCAGCGTCGATACGCGTGGGGTTAAGGCTTCCTTTGTTTTTTTCCCGAGGGACAGGACTTGGGTAACTTATCTTTACAACTGCTATGGAATTACACCTATTTACTTCATGCATGGCCTGGCATTTTTCCAAGCCTTAGGACAATGGATCCTGATTCTTTGTATTTCCACAAGGCGTCTGTATGCATACATTTATCCAAATAACTAGGATTTTGTAGTACTGCAGCATACCTATTTCCCTGATTACCTTTCTATAGGGGTCTGCTTTCATTTGCTTACCAACTGTGCGCACGCATGCTGTGTTGAACAAAATAGGATCCATGATGTACTTCTTCCAGATACTAGGCTGGAGTATATGTTTCCTGTCATAGTACTCAGGGGGTCACAGTTGGCAGTAAACAATAGGCTTCTTATATGTAGATTTGACTAAGATTGGTGTACCCGCATACCTAGCAATTTTTTCTCTCTGGTTATTTCTCCTGTCTCACATATGCTGTAAAGTATTAGCTTCCTTCATTCCCTCGGGTAAAATTACTTATGGCCTATTCAGCCATACTAGTGTTTTAAATGTTTTTAAATGTATGTTTTGCCTGGTTCTGTTTGTGGATTACTATTTTTGTACAATAAAATTGACTATTTAACGTGGATCCCATTGGTTTGCATATCCTTTTCTTTTTGTGTTTAGTGTGTAGTGTGTAGCTTAACCCTACACGCTACACGCTACACGCTACACTCTACACCCTACACGCTACACCCTACACGCTACACTCTACACCCTACACGCTACACCCTACACTCTACACCGTACACTCTACACGCTACACGCTACACTCTACACCCTACACCCTAAACGCTACACGCTACACTCTACACCCTACACGCTACACTCTACACTCTACACGCTACACGCTACACTCTACACCCTACACTCTACACGCTACACGCTACACGCTACACCCTACACTCTACACGCTACACGCTACACTCTACACGCTACACACTACATGCTACACTCTACACTCTACACCCTACACCCTACACGCTACACGCTATACTCTACACCCTACACTCTACACGCTACACGCTACACTCTACACTCTACACTCTACACGCTACACGCTACACTCTACACCCTACACGCAACACGCTACACTCTATACCCTACACGCTACACTCTGCACGCTACACGCTACACCCTACACGCTATACTCTGCACGCTACACTCTACACCATACACGCTACACCCTACACCCTACACGCTATACCCGACACCCTACACCCTACATGCTTCACCCTAAACGCTACACTCTACACTCTACACCCTACACCCTACACGCTACATGCTACACCCTACACGCTACACTCTACACCCTACACTCTACACGCTACACACTACACGCTACACGCTACACCCTACACGCTACACGCTACACCCTACACGCTACACGTTACACTCTACACCCTACACCCTACACGCTACACGCTACACCCTACACGCTACACGTTACACTCTACACCCTACACGCTACACTCTACACCCTGCACCCTACACGCTACAATCTACACCCTACACCCTACACGCTACACGCTACACGCTACACTCTACACCCTACACGCTACACCCTACACTCTACACCGTACACTACACGCTACACGCTACACTCTACACCCTACACCCTACACGCTACGCGCTACACTCTACACCCTACACGCTACACTCTAAACTCTACATGCTACACGCTACACTCTACACTCTACACGCTACACGCTACACCCTACACCCTACACGCTACACGCTACACTCTACAACCTACACGCAACACGCTACACTCCACACGCAACACGCTACACTCTACACCCTACACTCTACACGCTACACGCTACACTCTACACCCTACACTCTACACGCTACACGCTACACTGTACACCCTACATGCAACACGCTACACTCTACACCCTACACGCTACACTCTACACGCTACACGCTACATGCTACACTCTACACTCTACACCATACACCCTACACGCTACACACTATACTCTACACCCTACACGCTACACTCTACACGCTACACGCTACACGCTACACTCTACACGCTACACTCTACACCCTACATGCAACACGCTACACTCTACACCCTACACCCTACACGCTACACGCTACACCCTACACGCTACACGTTACACTCTACACCCTACACCCTACACACTACACCCTACACGCTACACGTTACACTCTACACCCTACACGCTACACTCTACACCCTGCTCCCTACACGCTACACGCTACACCCTACACGCTACACGCTACACCCTACACACTACACGTTACACTCTACACCCTACACTCTACACCCTACACTCTACACGCTACACTCTACACCCTACACTCTGCACTCTACACCCTACACCCTACACGCTACACTCTACACCCTACACGCTACACTCTACACCCTACACCCTACACGCTACACACTACACGCTACACGCTACACCATACACGCTACACGCTACACCCTACACGCTACATGTTACACTCTACACCCTGCACCCTACACGCTACACGCTACACCCTACACGCTACACGCTACACCCTACACACTACACGTTACACTCTACACCCTACACTCTACACCCTACACTCTACACGCTACACTCTACACCCTACACTCTGCACTCTACACCCTACACCCTACACGCTACACTCTACACCCTACACGCTACACTCTACACCCTACACCCTACACGCTACACACTACACGCTACACGCTACACCATACACGCTACACGCTACACCCTACACGCTACATGTTACACTCTACACCCTGCACCCTACACGCTACACGCTACACCCTACACGCTACACGCTACACCCTACACACTACACGTTACACTCTACACCCTACACTCTACACCCTACACTCTACACGCTACACTCTACACCCTACACTCTACACCCTACACCCTACACACTACACGCTACACTCTACACCCTACACGCTACACGCTACACCCTACACCCTACACCCTACACGCTACAATCTACACGCTACACGCTACACCCTATACGCTAGACGCTACACTCTACACGCTACATGATACACGCTACACCCTACACGCTACACCCTACACTCTACACCCTACACCCTACACGCTACACGCTACACCCTACACGCTACACCCTACACTCTACACCCTACACCCTACACGCTACATGCTACACCCTACACGCTACACGTTACACTCTACACCCTACACCCTACACTCTACACCCTACACCCTACACGCTACACGCTACACACTACATGCTACACCCTACACCCTACACCCTACACGCTACACGCTACACCCTACACCCTACACTGTACACCCTACACCCTACACGCTACACTACACTCTGCTCCCTACTCTCTACACGCTACACTCTATACCCTACACTCTACACGCTACGCGCTACACGCTACACACTACACGCTACACCCTACACGCTACACTTTACACTCTACACGCTACAATCCACACTCTACACACTACACTCTACACCCTACACCCTACACCCTACTCTACATGCTACACGCTACACGCTACATGCTACACCCTACACGCTTCACCCTACACCCTACACGCTACACGCTACACGCTACACTCTACACCCTACACTCTACACCCTACACGCTACACGCTACACGCTACACTCTACACGCTAAACGCTACAGCTTATACCCTACACTCTACACCGTACACCCTACACGCTACACTCTACACCCTACACGCTACACCCTACACCCTACACCCTACATGCTACACCCTACACTCTACACCCTACACCCTACACGCTACACTCTACACCCTACACCCTACTCTATATGCTACACGCTACACGGTACATGATACACGCTACACCCTACACGCTACACCCTACACGCTACACACTACACGCTACACTCTACACCCTACACGCTACACCCTACACCCTACTCCCTACACTCTACACGCTACACGCTACACCCTACACCCTACACTGTACACCCTACACCCTGCACGCTACACTCTACACTCTGCTCCCTACTCTCTACACGCTACACTCTATACCCTACACTCTACACGCTACGCGCTACACGCTACACACTACACGCTACACCCTACACGCTACACTTTACACTCTACACGCTACACTCTACACTCTACACACTACACTCTACACCCTACACCCTACTCTACATGCTACACGCTACACGCTACATGCTACACCCTACACCCTACACCCTACACCCTACACCCTACACGCTACACGCTACACTCTACACCCTACACGCTACACCCTACACTCTACACCCTACACGCTACACCCTACACTCTACACCCTACACGCTATACGCTACACTCTACACCCTGCACGCTACACGCTACACCCTACACGCTACACTCTACACCCTACACGCTACACCCTACACTCTACACCCTACACGCTACACGCTACACTCTTCACCCTACACGCTACACCCTACACTCCACACCCTACACCCTACATGCTACACGCTACACCCTACACGCTACAAATTACACTCTAAACCCTACACTCTACATCCTACACCCTACACTCTACACCCTACACGCTACACTCTACACTCTACACCCTACACCCTACATGCTACACGCTACACGCTACACTCTACACCCTACACGCTACACGCTACACCCTACAAGCTAAACGCTACAAACTACACACTACATATTACACTCTACACCCTAGCGTGTAGCGTGTAGGGTGTAGAGTGTAGCGTGTAGCATGTAGCGTGTAGGGTGTATGGTGTAGAGTGTAGCATGTAGCGTGTAGGGTGTAGAGTGTAGCGTGTAGGGTGTAGAGTGTAGCATGTAGCGTGTAGGGTGTAGGGTGTAGAGTGTAGAGTGTAGCATGTAGCATGTAGATTGTAGGGTGTACCGTGTAGGGTGTAGAGTGTAGCATGTAGGGTGTAGGGTGTAGAGTGAAGGGTGTAGCGTGTAGAGTGTAGCGTGTAGCGTGTACGGTGTAGGGTGTAGAGTGTAGGGTGTAGCGTGTAGCGTGTAGCTTGTAGGGTGTAGAGTGTAGCGTGTAGCGTGTAGGCTGTAGCGTGTAGGGTGTAGCATGTATCGTGTAGGGTGTAGAGTGTAGCATGTAGCGTGTAGAGTGTAGGGTGTAGCGTGTAGCGTGTGTAGGGTGTAGGGTGTAGAGTGTAGCGTGTAGCGTGTAGGGTGTAGAGTGTAGGGTGTAGAGTGTAGCGTATAGCGTGTAGGGTGTAGGATGTAGAGTGTAGTGTGTAGGGTGTAGAGTGTAGCGTGTAGAGTGTAGCATGTAGCGTGTAGGGTGTAGAGTGTAGAGTGTAGCGTGTAGGGTGAAGCATGTAGGGTGTAGGGTGTCGGGTATAGCGTGTAGGGTGTAGGGTGTAGAGTGTAGGGTGTAGCGTGTATGGTGTAGAGTGTAGAGTGTAGCGTGTAGGGTGAAGCATGTAGGGTGTAGGGTGTCGGGTATAGCGTGTAGCGTGTAGAGTGTAGCGTGTAGGGTGTAGGGTGTAGCGTGTAGCATGCAGAGTGTAGCGTGTAGGGTGTAGCGTGTAGAGTGTAGCATGTAGTGTGTAGGGTGTAGAGTGTAGAGTGTAGCGTGTAGGGTGAAGCATGTAGGGTGTAGGGTGTCGGGTATAGCGTGTAGCGTGTAGAGTGTAGCGTGTAGGGTGTAGGGTGTAGCGTGTAGCATGCAGAGTGTAGCGTGTAGGGTGTAGAGTGTAGCGTGTTGCGTGTAGGGTGTAGAGTGTAGCGTGTAGCGTGTAGAGTGTAGAGTGTAGCGTGTAGCGTGTAGAGTGTAGCGGGTAGGGTGTAGAGTGTAGCGAGTAGCGTGTAGGGTGTAGGGTGTAGAGTGTAGGGTGTAGCGTGTAGGGTGAAGAGTGTAGCGTGTAGGGGGTAGGGTGTAGGGTGTAGAGTGTAGCGTGTAGGGTGTAGCGTGTAGCATGTAGCGTGTAGCGTGTAGCATGTAGAGTGTAGCGTGTAGGGTGTAGAGTGTAGCGTGTAGGGTGTAGCGTGTAGCGTGCAGTGTGTAGAGTGTAGCGTATAGCGTGTAGGGTGTAGAGTGTAGGGTGTAGCATGTAGCGTGTAGAGTGTAGCGTGTAGGGTGTAGGGTGTACAGTGTAGGGTGTAGCGTGTAGCATGTAGGGTGTAGGGTGTAGCGTGTAGCGTGTACCGTGTAGCGTATAGAGTGCAGCGTGTAGGGTGTAGAGTGTAGCGTGTAATGTGTAGCGTGTAGGGTGTAGGGTGTAGCGTGTAGGGTGTAGAGTGTAGCGTGTAGGGTGTAGAGTGTAACATGTAGCGTGTAGGGTGTAGGGCGTAGCGTGTAGCGTGTACCGTGTAGCGTATAGAGTGTAGGGTGTAGAGTGTAGCGTGTAGGGTGTAGAGTGTAGCGTGTAGCGTGTAGCGTGTAGCGTGTAGAGTGTAGTGTGTAGGGTGTAGCGTGTAGAGTGTAGTGTGTGGCGTGCAGGGCATAGGGTGTAGCGTGTAGGGTGTAGGGTGTAGAGTGTAGGGTGTAGCATGTAGGGTGTAGGGTGTAGGGTGTAGCGTGTAGGGTGTAGAGTGTAGCGTGCAGGGTGTACGGTGTAGAGTGTAGGGTATAAGCTGTAGCGTTTAGCGTGTAGAGTGTAGCGTGTAGCGTGTAGCGTGTAGCGTGTAGGGTGTAGAGTGTAGGGTATAGAGTGTAGCGTGTAGAGAGTAGGGAGCAGAGTGTAGAGTGTAGCATGTAGGGTGTAGGGTGTACAGTGTAGGGTGTAGGGTGTAGCGTGTAGCGTGTAGAGTGTAGGGAGTAGAGTGTAGCGTGTAGCGTGTAGTGTGTAGCGTGTAGAGTGTAAATTGTAGCGTGTAGTGTGTAGTGTGTAGCGTGTAGCGCGTAGCGTGTAGAGTGTAGGGTATAGAGTGTAGCGTGTAGAGAGTAGGGAGTAGAGTGTAGAGTGTAGCGTGTAGGGTGTAGAGTGTAGCGAGTAGCGTGTAGTGTGTAGGGTGTAGGGTGTAGAGTGTAGGGTGTAGCGTGTAGGGTGTAGAGTGTAGCGTGTAGGGTGTAGAGTGTAGCATGTAGGGTGTACGGTGTAGAGTGTAGGGTATAAGCTGTAGCGTTTAGCGTGTAGAGTGTAGCGTGTAGCGTGTAGGGTGTAGCGTGTAGGGTGTAGAGTGTAGGGTGTAGCGTGTAGGGTGTATCGTGTAGCGTGTAGCGTGTAGGGTGTAGGGTGTAGAGTGTAGGGTGTAGCGTGTAGGGTGTAGCGTGTAGCGTGTAGCGTGTAGCGTGTAGGGTGTAGAGTGTAGGGTGTAGCGTGTAGGGTGTATCGTGTAGCGTGTAGCGTGTAGGGTGTAGGGTGTAGAGTGTAGGGTGTAGCGTGTAGGGTGTAGCGTGTAGCGTGTAGCGTGTAGCGTGTAGGGTGTAGGGTGTAGAGTGTAGGATGCAGCGTGTAGGGTGTAGCGTGTATCGTGTAGCGTGTAGAGTGTAGCGTCTAGCGTGTAGCGTATAGTGTGTAGCGTGTAGCGTGTAGATTGTAGCGTGTAGGGTGTAGGGTGTAGGGTGTAGCGTGTAGCGTGTAGGGTGTAGGGTGTAGGGTGTAGCGTGTAGAGTGTAGCATGTAGGGTGTAGCAAGTAGCGTGTACCGTGTAGGGTGTAGCGTGTAGCGTGTAGCGTGCAGAGTGTAGCATGTAGGGTGTAGCAAGTAGCGTGTATTGTGTAGGGTGTAGAGTGTAGCGTGTAGCGTGTAGGGTGTCAATTTTTCCTCTGATGAAGACGCTTGAGTAGCGTCGATACGCGTGGGGTTCAGGGCTTCCTTTGTTTTTTTCCCGAGGGACAGGACTTGGGTAACTTATCTTTACAACTGCTATGGAATTACACCTATTTACTTCATGCATGGCCTGGCATTTTTCCAAGCCTTAGGACAATGGATCCTGATTCTTTGTATTTCCACAAGGCGTCTGTATGCATACATTTATCCAAATAACTAGGATTTTGTAGTACTGCAGCATACCTATTTCCCTGATTACCTTTCTATAGGGGTCTGCTTTCATTTGCTTACCAACTGTGCGCACGCATGCTGTGTTGAACAAAATAGGATCCATGATGTATTTCTTCCAGATACTAGGCTGGAGTATATGTTTCCTGTCATAGTACTCAGGGGGTCACAGTTGGCAGTAAACAATAGGCTTCTTATATGTAGATTTGACTAAGATTGGTGTACCCGCATACCTAGCAATTTTTTCTCTCTGGTTATTTCTCCTGTCTCACATATGCTGTAAAGTATTAGCTTCCTTCATTCCCTCGGGTAAAATTACTTATGGCCTATTCAGCCATACTAGTGTTTTAAATGTTTTTAAATGTATGTTTTGCCTGGTTCTGTTTGTGGATTACTATTTTTGTACAATAAAATTGACTATTTAACGTGGATCCCATTGGTTTGCATATCCTTTTCTTTTTGTGTTTAGTGTGTAGTGTGTAGCTTAACCCTACACGCTACACGCTACACGCTACACTCTACACCCTACACGCTACACGCTATACCCGACACCCTACACCCTACATGCTTCACCCTACACGCTACACTCTACACTCTACACCCTACACCCTACACGCTACATGCTACACCCTACACGCTACAATCTACACCCTACACCCTACACGCTACACGCTACACGCTACACCCTTCACCCTACACTCTACACCCTACACCCTACACGCTACACGCTACACCCTACACGCTACACGTTACACTCTACACCCTACACCCTACACCCCACTCTCTACATGCTATACTCTACACCCTACACGCTACACTCTACACCCTACACGCTACACGCTACACCCTACACGCTAAACGCTACAGCTTATACCCTACACTCTACACCGTACACCCTACACGCTACACTCTACACCCTACATGCTACACCCTACACCCTACACCCTACATGCTACACCCTACACTCTACAACCTACACCCTACACACTACACGCTACACCCTACACCCTACACGCTACACTCTACACGCTACACGCTACACTCTACACCCTACACGCAACACCCTACACCCTACACCCTACAAACTACACGCTACACCCTACACCCGACACGCTACACCCTACACGCTACACTCTACACGCTACACTCTACACCCTACACGCTACACTCTACACCCTACACTCTACACGCTACAAGCTACACTCTACATTCTACACAATACACTCTACACGCTACACTCTACACCCTACACGCAACACTCTACACTCTACACCCTACTCTCTACACGCTACACTCTATACCCTACACTCTACACGCTACACTTTACACCCTACACTCTACATGCTACACCCTACACCTTACACCCTACACTCTACATGCTACACGCTACACGATACATGCTACACGCTACACCCTACACGCTAAACGCTACAGCTTATACCCTACACTCTACACCGTACACCCTACACGCTACACTCTACACCCTACATGCTACACCCTACACCCTACACCCTACATGCTACACCCTACACTCTACAACCTACACCCTACACACTACACGCTACACCCTACACTCTACACGCTACACTCTACACGCTACACGCTACACTCTACACCCTACACGCAACACCCTACACCCTACACCCTACAAACTACACGCTACACCCTACACCCGACACGCTACACCCTACACGCTACACTCTACACGCTACACTCTACACCCTACACGCTACACTCTACACCCTACACTCTACATGCTACATGCTACACTCTACATTCTACACAATACACTCTACACGCTACACTCTACACCCTACACGCTACACTCTACACTCTACACCCTACTCTCTACACGCTACACTCTATACCCTACACTCTACACGCTACACCCTACACCCTACACTCTACATGCTACACCCTACACCTTACACCCTACACTCTACATGCTACACGATACACGATACATGCTACACGCTACACCCTACACGCTACACGCTACACTCTACACACTACACGCTACACCCTACAGCCTACACCCTACACGCTACACGCTACACTCTACACCCAACACGCTACACCCTACACCCTACACGCTACACGCTACACGCTACACTACACCCTACACGCTACACCCTACACTCTACACCCAACACGCTACACCCTACACTCTACACGCTACACGCTACACGCTACACTCTACACGCTACACGCTACACTCTACACTCTACACCCTACACCCTACACGCTACACGCTATACTCTACACCCTACACGCTACACTCTACACGCTACACGCTACACGCTACACTCTACACGCTACACGCTACACTCTACACCCTACACGCAACACGCTACACTCTACACCCTACACGCTACACTCTGCATTCTACACGCTACACCCTACACCCTGCACGCTACACTCTGCACGCTACACGCTACACTCTACACTCTACACCCTACACCCTACACGCTACACGCTATACTCTACACCCTACACGCTACACTCTACACGCTACACGCTACACTCTACACGCTACACGTTACACTCTACACCCTACACGCTACACTCTACACCCTACACGCTACACTCTGCATTCTACACGCTACACCCTACACCATACACGCTACACCCTACACTCTACACCCTACACTCTACACGCTACACTCTGCACCCTACACTCTACACTCTACACCCTACACCCTACACGCTACACTCTACACCCTGCACCCTACACGCTACACGCTACACCCAACACCCTACACGCTACAATCTACACCCTACACCCTACACACTACACGCTACACCCTACACTCTACACCCTTACACCCTACACGCTACACACTATACTCTACACCCTACACGCTACACCCTACACGCAACACGCTACACTCTACACCCTACACGCTACACTCTGCACGCTACACGCTACACCCTACATTCTACACGCTACACTCTACACGCTACACTCTACACCATACACGCTACACCCTACACTCTACACCCTACACCCTACACGCTATACCCGACACCCTACACCCTGCATGCTTCACACTACACGCTACACTCTACACTATACACCCTACACCCTACACGCTACATGCTACACCCTACACGCTACACTCTACACCCTACACCCTACACGCTACACACTACACGCTACACGCTACACCCTACACGCTACACGCTACACCCTACAACGCTACACGTTACACTCTACACCCTGCACCCTACACGCTACACGCTACACCCTACACGCTACACGCTACACCCTACACACTACACGTTACACTCTACACCCTACACTCTACACCCTACACTCTACACGCTACACTCTACACCCTACACTCTGCACTCTACACCCTACACCCTACACGCTACACGCTACAATCTACACCCTACACGCTACACCCTACACCCTACACCCTACACGCTACACGCTACACTCTACACCCTACACGCTACACCCTACACTCTACACCCTACACGCTACACCCTACACTCTACACGCTACACGCTACACGCTACACTCTACACGCTACACGCTACACTCTACACTCTACACCCTACACGCTACACGCTATACTCTACACCCTACACGCTACACTCTACACGCTACACGCTACACGCTACACTCTACACGCTA